>NW_027419479.1:0-116771 GCF_009905375.1 Apium graveolens
CTTTCATTAAGATATCAAGACAATACATTTATGAAATGGAAATTACATCAATACTTATACAAGATTTTCCATAAGCTCCTAATCCTAACATCAACAGCTTTAGTCCTAGCTAAGAAGCCTGACAAAGCTGAGGATGAAGAAGAACAGGAAGAAGACAAGATTAAGTCATCTTCCTCTTCCTATCTTCGACAAACAAGATGGCGAGTCGGATGATTCGCTCTTGCTGACAGATAGCTTCCCGCCTTTCCTCCTCCAATCGCTCCAGATGGCGATGGTAGTCCATATAGAAGAACAGGAGGCGTGTCAGTACCTCCTGTGGGACAGAGTCCCATATCTCCTCAGGAATGGCTGTGACATGCCATTCCTGCTGCCACTCGGCACAACTTAGCTCCATATTGAAGGTTTGGTAGTTCAAAAACATGTTGTATCGAACCATTGTGTTTTTGACAGAAAAAGGAGGATAAGTGTGTGAGAAGAATGTGATTGAAAGACTGATGTGAAGTGGTTGCTTATATAGGCAAGAGAATGCCAAGAGACGCAAAGATATTTAATGCTGACAGGTAGAATTAATTCTACCTCGTCTCCCTAGACTTTGAAAAAGAATAACAGTCATTGGAAAGAGGAATCATGGTCTAGACCGCACAAGACACAAGAAACAGTGGACTGTTCAAGTACGAATACCATTAATCCTAATTATAGTGACTATTAATCTTCCACTTCAACATATTCTAGTTCGAACTGAGACTGTTATCAAATTTTATTCACAGATAAGCCAAGTAAAGGATTAGACTGAGAAATCAGAACTTAGACCTATACCAGAACTTAACAGTCATCAGAACATAATTTCTGAACTCGAAAAAGGAATGCCCATCTTAGTAAATACTCATACAAGTTCTGAGTTATGGACGTCAGAACTTAATCATCAGAACGTGTAACTTAGAACTTATCCTCAGAATTTGTGCAATAATGACACTATGACTGTTTATCTAAAATAACATAGACCACCACATAAATTTTCATCATTCAGATGGAGTGATTAGTGTGTGCATTAAGCTAAAAACAGACAAAGAGTAAAGTCTGAGTCACTTCAGTACATCATAGAAATAAGGCATAACTAAAATTTTGCTAAAGATCTGTCATTGTCCTGAAACCTACTGATGAATGAGTTCATGCTTAAGTCCATCTCAACTGTTTTGTGCTAATTTTATGCATCTTTTGCAATTCTATTTTACAGTGGCTTCTCAGTGTAAGTGAGTTACGACTGTTTATCAGAATTTATGCTATTTTCAGAGTATTTCTCCAGTAATCATAGAGTGTGAAAAGTCACCAAGAAAATATTTTGCTTTTCTAATGCATATTTACTTAATACCAGCAATGCACTTGGGTCGTCCCTTCCACATTTTTACTCTAGATCTCAAAGGAGTACCTGATTTTATTCTTTGATCTTTTTGCTTTTTCTTTAGATAAGAGAGGTTTATCAGCACTTAGTACATTCAGCAGTTTTACTAGTATCAGAACTTAACAGATGAGTAGCATTATTCTAATTTGTGACTTAGTAATAAGATATACAAAGTAAACTTAACTAAGCTCAATTATCAGAATTTGCTAGTGTCATAAGATTTCCACCGAAATAATTACTTCTTACATGGAATCATTTGTTTATTGAAGACTACTAGGTCAGTTATCTAGCACAGTTATCCTCATAGGATTGAATAGGTAATAGAACAAACATATCACTTATCAGAGTTTAGGAACATATATCAGACAACAGTCAGTACTTAAAGACATTTATCAATTAAGCACTGAATATACAATGAGATTAATTCTGTAAATATTGAGCATAAAGTCTGATAACACAGAACAAGTCTAAGCAGATTTAGAGAAAGAACCTGAAACCATTCCAAGTTCATTTACCAATCTTGTAAAAGTAGCTTCACATAATGGTTTTGTGAAGATATCTGCCAATTGTTGATCTGTGGGAACAAAATGCAATTCCACTGTACCTTCATCCACATGTTCCCTGATGAAGTGGTACCTGATGCTGATGTGCTTTGTCATTGAGTGTTGAACTGGATTACCTATCATAGCAATAGCACTTTGATTATCACAGTAAATAGGGATTTTGAAATATGTTAACCCATAATTCAGTAACTGATTCTTCATCCAAAGAATCTGTGCACAACAGCTTCCTGCAGCAATATACTCTGCTTCTACAGTTGATGTGGAAATTGACTTTTGTTTCTTGCTGTACCGAGAAACCAATCTGCCTCCAAGAAATTGGCAGCTTCCACTTGTGCTTTTCCTGTCAATTTTGCAACCTGCAAAATCTGCATCTGAGTAACCTATTAGTTTAAAATCTGATTCTCTAGGATACCATAATCCCAGAGCAGCTGTTCCTTTAAGATACTTAAAGATTCTTTTTACAGCTGTTAAGTGAGGTTCTCTTGGATCTGCTTGAAATCTTGCACAAAGACAGGTAGCATACATGATATCAGGTCCACTAGCAGTTAGATAGAGTAGAGAGCCAATCATACCTCTGTAGTCAGTAATATCTACTGATTTACCGGTATCCTTATCCAGTTTTGTTGCAGTGGCCATTGGAGTGGATGCACTTGAACAATCTTGCATTCCAAATTTCTTTAGCAAGTTTTTGGTGTACTTGGTTTGACAAATAAAAGTGCCTTCCTCATTCTGCTTGACTTGAAGGCCCAGAAAATAGCTAAGTTCCCCCATCATACTCATCTGATATCTTGACTGTATTAGTTTGGCAAACTTCTTGCAAAGTTTGTCATTTGTAGATCCAAAAATGATATCATCAACATAAATCTGGACCAGAAGTAAGTCCTTTCCATGGTTGAGGTAGAACAGTGTTTTGTCTATTATCCCTCTGTTGAATCCACTTTCCAGAAGAAACTGAGATAAAGTCTCATACCATGCTCTAGGAGCTTGCTTAAGTCCATAAAGTGCTTTATCAAGCCTGTAGACATAATCTGGATGTTTGGTATCTACAAAACCTGGAGGTTGTTCAACATATACCTCTTCCTCCAATTCTCCATTGAGAAAAGCACTTTTCACATCCATTTGAAAGACAGGAAACTTTTTGTGAGCAGCATAAGGCAAAAATGTCCTTACGGCTTCTAACCTAGCAACTGGTGCAAATGTTTCATCATAATCAATTCCCTCCTGTTGAGAATATTCTTTTGCAACCAGCCTTGCCTTATTCCTTGTAATTATGCCATCACTGTCAGTTTTGTTTCTGAATACCCACTTTGTACCAACAACAGTTCTATTCTTTGGTCTTGGCACTAGGGTCCAGACTTTGTTTCTTTCAAATTCATTCAACTCTTCCTGCATTGCTTGCACCCAATCAGCATCTTGAAGAGATTCTTCCACTTTCTTTGGCTCAGTCTGAGAGAGAAAAGAATTGTAAAGACACTCATTTGAAGTACCTGTTCTAATTCTGACACCTGCATCAGGATTTCCAATTATCAAATCAGGTGTATGTGATTTTGTCCACTTCCTTGCAGATGGAAGGTTTTCTCTAGAACTGGATGCTCCCCCATGATCCATGCTATCTTCATTTTCATTTTCTGATGCTCCCCCTGAAACTATGCTCTCTGAGTTAGATTTTTCAGTATTTAGATTTTCAGCACTATCAGTACTTGGCTTATCAGAACTTGACGAATCAGAACTTGAAGAGCCAGATGCATGTTCTGATGTTTCTTGAGATGTGGTAGGATCTTGAGTATGCTCCCCCTGCATAGGTGCATCTTCCTTTAACGTAGTCACCACAGTTTCAATAACATCAGAGTTTAATCCATCAGAGTTTGCAGTATCAGGACTTAGACTGTCAGGATTTTCAGTATCAGAATATGAGTCTTCATTTTCAAATCTCAGCTGATCATGGTCAATGAAATCTTTAAGACCAGTGATCTTCTTGTCATCAAAAGAGACATTGATAGATTCCATGACCACTTTTGTTCTCAAATTATAGACTCTGAAGGCTTTTGTGGAAAGTGGATATCCAACAAAGATTCCTTCATCAGCTTTTAGATCAAACTTTGATAGCTGTTCAGGATGAGTCTTGAGAACAAAACACTTGCATCCAAATACATGAAAATATTTCAGATTTGGCTTCTTTTTCTTCACCATCTCATATGGTGTTTTTCCATGCTTGTTAATGAGTGTTACATTTTGAGTAAAACAAGCAGTCTGTACAGCTTCAGCCCAGAAATAGGTTGGAAGCTTTGCTTCTTCAAGCATTGTACGTGCAGCTTCAATGAGAGTTCTATTCTTCCTTTCAACAACTCCATTTTGCTGTGGAGTTCCAGGAGCAGAAAATTCCTGCTTTATTACATAGCTTTTGCAGAACTCTTCCATTATCAAATTCTTGAACTCAGTGCCATTATCACTCCTTAAAATTTTCATAGAATCTTTGACCATTTTATCCAGCTGTTTGACATGATCAATCAAGATAGATGCAGTTTCACTTTTTGTGTGCAAGAAATACACCCATGTGTATCTGGTGAACTCATCCACTATGACCAACACATACTTCTTCTTTGCAATAGACATGACATTTACTGGACCAAATAGATCAACATGTATAAGATGATAAGGCTCAAGAATTGATGAATTAGTCTTGCTCTTGAATGAAGATTTTCTTTGTTTGGCTTTCTGACATGAATCACAAAGACCATCAGGAGCAAATACTGTGTTTGGCAATCCTCTCACAAGATCTTTCTTGACCAGTTCATTTATATTGTTGAAATTTAAATGAGAGAGTTTCTTATGCCAATTCCAGCTTTCTTCAATTGATGCTCTACTTAACAGACAGATTGCAGAACCATCAGTACTTGTTGAAAGCTTAGCTTCATAAATGTTACCACGTCTGTATCCTTTCAGAACAACTTTGCCTTTAGATTTACTCACAATTTCACAGTGTTCTTCAAAGAAATCAACATGATAACCTCTGTCACAGATTTGACTTATACTCAGTAGGTTGTGTTTAAGTCCTGAGACCGGAGCTACTTGTTTAATTATGACATTTCCAAGATTGATATTGCCATATCCCAATGTTTTTCCAATATTGCCATCTCCATAAAAAACACTTGGGCCAGCTTTCTCCACAAAGTCTGATAGCAGGGCCTTATTTCCAGTCATATGTCCTGAACATCCACTGTCCAGAACTAGAATATTTTTCCTGTTGCCCTGCAATCACAAATACCACTAATTATTAGTTTTAAGGACCCAGACTTGCTTGGATCCTTTGGCCTTATTAAGTTTGTTAACATTTGCAGCGGATTTAGCATCAGAGTTTATGTTAACTTTTTTCTTATCAGAACTTACACTATCAGACTTTGAATCAGAATTTACACTAGAAGGAACAATGGAAACTTTCTTCAAAGAAGGTTTTATTTGATAATAATCATAGTACAAACTATGATATTCCTTACAAGTATAAATGGAATGCCATAAACTACCACAATGAAAATAAGGATTTTGTGGTTTGTATCTAACAGACTGACTCTTAACTCCTGATTTTGAAGGTAAGGAGTTAATATTCTTATTCTTCCTGCAAAAAGAAGCCAGATGGTTAGAACTTCCACAGTTATGACATGTTTTCCTAGGAGCATCAGGAACAGGTTTATAATCATTGCTTTTATTCACACCTTCCTTTCCATTCCTATTTTTCCTAGGTGATTTTACCTTGTTTGCATTCTTGACATCTTTCAGCTTATGCTTAAGCTGCTTCTTTGTCATTAAGCCTATGTTCACTTCAGCTGTCTTTTCCTGTTTTAGTTTGTCAGAAGTTAATTCCTCTTTAACTTCTGATTTCTCATTTTCAGACTTTACAGTTACAAACTTAACAGGTTTAAACTTTGGCTTTTGCTTAACAACAGGCTTAATTTCTTCAGTTCCTTTATCATTCTTATCTTCTCCATAACCTAAGCCCTCTTTCCAGTTTCCACTACTTAGCAAATTTTGAGTTGTTTTGCCAGAGTTAGTCCAAGTCCTGATAATCTCTCTTTCCTTTCTAACTCAGTTTTTAGAGATTCATTTAATTTTAGCACTTCATTCCTAACATAAAAAGCATCATCTCTATCCTTCTGAGTTTGATGGAACATGACTAACTCTTTTTTCTAAGAAATCATTCCTTTTCTTAAATGCAAGATTTTCAGAAGTTAATCTTTCACATGTTAAAGTTTGATCTCTATAGCTAACAAACATGGTTTTAAGATATCTTCTCAACCCATTAATATCATCAGTATCAAAAGCATAAGTAGTCTGAGGTACCTTTGTTTCAGCAGCTTCAGAACTGCTCTCAGCACTTTCTTTATCAGCATTTGCCATCAATGAATAGTTCTCCTCACTTTCAGAGTCTGAGGTGTCTGTCCAGCTTTTCTGCTTTGTGACAAGAGCCTTGCCTTTGTCACCCTTTACCTTCTTGCAGTCAGGAGATATGTGGCCTTTCTCACCACAGTTATAGCATTTAACATTGGTGTAATCTCCTCTGTCAGACTTTCCTCCTCTGCCTTCAGATCTTCTGAAATTCTTCTTATCAGAACTTATGCTTTTCCTGGAAAACTTCTTTCCCTTCCTGAACTTGTTAGGTCACACACACACTGTAGAGGGGGTGAATACAGTGTATAGTACACTCAAATCGAACTTTAAGAACTTAAGTAACAGAAAACAAACTTTATTGAAACAATAAACTCTGTTACAGTATGGAACTGTTACCTCTCAGTGATGAACAAATATCACGAGAGCTACAAAGGTTACAATGAATAATCTTTTCTAATAATGATAACACTTTTAGTGTAAACCCTATGTCTGTGTTTATATACTACACAGTTACAAGATAATCGCTAATTGATATGGAATATAATTCTGCTTCCTAAAATATATCAATCAGATATCTTTTCTTCCAAGTATTCCATTCTTTACGGAATTCCTTCTTCATGCATATCTCTTCTTATGTTTATCTCGATCTTCTTTCCTTTAATCAGCTACTGTCCTTATCTGATTGTCCTTCAGCACTTAAGTTCTGATATCTATCTTCTGATGATTATCTCCTGATAATATAAGTACTGATATCCTTAAGTCCTGACTTCCAGTATAAGTACTGATCAACAGTTAAGTACTGATTTATCCTGTTCACGTAAGATTCTGAAAGCTAAACATAAAACATATTAGCCATGACATTATCAAATATATCTAACATATTCTGACTCACGAGTCTCTATCAACTAAAACTATTTCATAAAAGAGGTACGATTTCTTTTACTCATTTTATTCTTATCATTGTTACATATTTATTTATGTTACTAATTGAAAACTATAAAGATGGCTATGCCGTCAAGTAATACTATAAAGATGGCTCTACCGTCAAGTAATACTACTATAAAGATGGCGCTGCCGTCAAATAATAATCAAAAGTTTTTTGGTCGGCTATGCTGTCGTAACTTTTGTATAAAGTTATTATTTCAACTTGCTTGTTTAAATATTATGTGACATATTATATCTTGTTTAAAATCTATTCAGAATGGCGAATCTTGCAAAATTAGAGTTTCTTGCCTTGGATGTATCTGGGGATAATTATCTATCTTGGGTAGTCGATGCTGAATTACACCTTAGTGCTAACGGGTTAAAAGACACCATAGAATCGGGAAAAACTCCAAACGTTGAACAAAATGCCAAGGCTATCATTTTTCTTAGGCATCACATTCATGAAAATTTAAAATCTGAGTACTTAACCGTCAAAAACCCACTAACCCTTGGGAATAATCTCAAATATAGATTTGATCACCAAAAAATTGTTCATCTACCTCATGCCCGATATGACTGGCTTAACATAAGCTTACAAGATTTCAAATCTATTGGTGAGTATAATTCTGCCTTATTCAAAATAAGTTCAAAACTGACCTGGTGTGGTGAGAATTTTACTGATGCTGACATGATTGAAAAGACGCTTTCAACCTTTCACCCAAACACTATGATTCTGGCGCAATAATTTCGGGAGCGCAACTTTCAAAAATATAGTGAGCTGATATATCTCCTTCTTGTAGCTAAAAGAACAACGAGTTGTTATTGAAAAATCATCAGATACGTCCCACAGGCTCTGCCCAGTTACCTAAAGTACATAACACGTCATTCCGGAAGAATGGGCGTGGGAAAGGGCATAGAGGAGGACGAGATTACGGACGGAATCGTGGACACGGATATTTTCGTGGACGGTTTCGTAATCAGTATAACTCTGGTCACCTGAATTGGCAGCGTGATGGATACAACAACAACTCTGGCCACCATAAGTGGCAGAATGAGATGCCAAATAAAAGGAAGGCACCACCAGAAGGGGATACTAGAGATATCTGCTTTAGATGTGGGGCTCATGGGCATTGGACTCATACTTGTCGTACACCCAAACATCTTGTAGAACTTTATGAGTCATTCAAAAAGGCAGAATGGACAAAGGATGGAAACAAACTTGGCTAGCTATAATGATGAACCGATGATTAAGACCACAGATGAACTAGAAAATGGTGTTAATATCTACTATAGCCTAGATGACTAGTTTTAATATGCACTTCTTTTATGTCATGTGTTGCATCTACTTATTTCGACATCTACTTCCATGTACTTGTTTTATGTTCTTGTTCAATGTTCTAGTTTTATGTACTTTTTTTATCTTAATAAAGTCATTTTTCACTTATATATATATATACTTTTTCCGTGGGAGTATTGAAATTAATGATGTATATGCTTTTTCCGTGGCATGTGATATTATTATGAACTCTGATCCAGAACCACAAAATATGAAAGAATGTCGACAAAGAGATGATTGGCCAAAATGGAAAATTGCAATCCAGGAAGAATTACAATCCTTGCGCAAGAGAATGTATTTGGACCTGCAGTCCGAACACCAGCTGGTGTGGTCCCCGTGGGGAACAGATGGGTATTTGTACGAAAATGAAATGAGAGAAATAAAATTATAAGATATAAAGCCCGGCTCGTAGCCTAGGGATTCTCTCAAAGGCCTGGATTTGATTACCAGGAAACTTACTCTCCTGTGATGGATAGAGTTACTTTTCGTTTTTTTATGGGTATGGCTTGTATGGAAAAATTGGAAACACGTCTGATGGACGTTGTGACAGCCTACCTATATGGATCACTTGATAGTGATATCTATATGAAAATCCCTGAAGGATTAAAATTGGATGAGAATAAGACTTGTCATTTATACTCAGTTAAATTACAACGATCAATATATGGACTGAAATAATCTGGTCGTATGTGGTACAATAGGCTTAGTGAATACCTATTGAATGATGGGTATGTTAATGATAAAGTATGTCCATGTGTGTTTATTAAAAGATCTCAAACTTGTTTCGTTATTATTGCTGTATATGTGGATGATTTGAATATTGTAGGTACTTTTGAAGATATTACTAATACTGCTAATTATTTGAAAAATGAGTTTGAGATGAAAGATCTTGGAAAGACAAAGTTTTGTTTAGGTTTATAAGTGGAACACTTATCTTCAGGAATATTTGTTCATCAATCAACCTACACAGAAAAGGTTCTTGATCGATTTTACAAGGACAAATCTCATCCTCTGACTACACCAATGGTGGTTCAGTCACTTGAAGTTGAAAAGGATCTATTTCATCCCAGAAAAGAAGATGAAGATCCACTTGGACCAGAAGTTCCATATCTCAGTGCAATTGGCGCTCTTATGTACCTCGCAAACAACACATGACCTGATATTGTTTTTGATGTGAATCTATTAGCAAGATTCAGTTCAGATCCAACTAAAAGACATTGGAATGGAATCAAGCATATATTGAGAGATATCTTCGCGGGATAATTGATCTTGGATTATTCTTTCCAAATAATTCGAAATCACAGCTGGTTGGATATGCAAATGCTGGATACTTGTCAGATCCTCGTGTTGGACGATCACAGACAGGTTACTTATTCACATATTGCGGTACTTCTATCACTTGAAAATCTACAAAACAGAACATGGCTGCAACTTCATCAAATCACGCAGAATTACTAGCAAAACATGAAGCAAGTAGGGAATGTGTCTAGCTACGATTCATAATCCAACATATTTGGCATTCATGTGGATTATCAAATGTCACAGACGGCCCTACTATTTTGTTTGAAGATAATTCCGCTTACATTAAACAGTTAAAGGAAGGATATATGAAGGGAGATCGAACAAAACACATCTTACCAAAATTCTTCTACACCCACGAATTACAAGAGAATGGAGATATTGATGTACAACAAGTTCGATCATGTAATAATCTGGCGGATATACTTACAAAGTCACTACGGACATCAACATTTGAAAAGTTACGAAATAACATCGGAATGCGAAGATTAAAGAACATATTACATCAAGATGTCAATATGTGAGATTTTTATTCTGGGGGAGACTGTACTCTTTTTCCTTCGTCAAGTTTTTTTTTCCCACCGGATTTTTTCTTGCAAGGTTTTAACGAGGCAATCAATCTTTGAGATACTCACATTTGACAATCAAGGGGGAGTATTATAATAATGATTGTTAAATCTTAATAATGAAGACTCGCAATACTTACTAAGAAAAACTCGCGATACTTATCAAGAAATACTTAATTTAATATTGGAAGTTTGTCACGAAAATCAAGATTTTGTTTAATTATTAAGTTTTCCTAATATAGTTGATAAAACTCTACTAAAAAAAATTGCGTAGTCATTTGTTCTTGAACAATCACAAAAAAAGTAATAATATTTTTGAGATCTCTCTATTTTCTTCTCCATTTCTTACTCTATAATTTATAATTTTTTTATAACACTCCGTAAATATTTTGTGAATTTTTCGCTTCTCGATATGCTGGGCAGTAGAGTAAAAAGTGGTGTATTATAACATCATAAGCATAATGGTAACTAAAATCGAGATGTGCGCATATAAACATTAAATAACTTGAAATTGATTTAGTCCGGTGCAGAGGTGAACGCAAACAATTTCATAGCCAGCTCTTTCATAAAGCCAAGAAAGATGGTCGACTACGTAATACTGAAAAGTCAGAAACTGAGAAATATGTGCTCAACGATTCAACATTATTAACCTTATCGCCCGTCACTCCTGACAAAACAAAAAAAAAAACTTATCTTCTCGCCAAGCTTCTTCAATATTTCCAAAGTCTATCATCGCATTAATGTTCCTACCCCATTATTCTCTACATATATTTCTACAAATCTTATCAAAATTCAAAAGCAAAGACAATTAAACAAACAATGAGCTGGTGGTGGTCTGGTGCAGTTGGCGCTGCAAGGGTATTAATCTTCTAATCTTCTTATCTCCTTTATGTTTATGCATACTTTTGTATTAAGTTGTCCTTTTTTTTGTTATGTGCTGATACAATCCTTCATGCAAATGTATATTTATTTTAGAAACCTCGCAATCAAGAAAATGTTACGTTGGACTACGAAAGTGTGGCCCTGGTTGTGGGTATTACAGGCATAGTTGGCAATAGTCTGGCTGAGATTCTTCCTCTCCCTGACACCCCGGGAGGCCCCTGGAAAGTCTATGGCGTTGCTCGTCGTCCGAGACCACAGTGGGATGCAAATCACCCGGTTGAGTACATCCAGTGCGACATTTCCAATCCTGAAGAAACTCAATCCAGACTCTCTGGCCTTAAAGATGTGACTCACCTCTTTTATGTCACTTGGGCTAGTAGATCAACTGAGGTTGAAAATTGTGAAATCAATAGTAGAATGTTTGGAAATTTGTTAAATTGTATTATTCCAAATGCACCAAAGCTGCAACATATTTGTTTACAAACTGGGAAAAAACATTATTTCGGGTCTTTTGATTCGTTTGGGATGGTAGCACATGATCCTCCCTTTAGTGAAGATCTTCCGAGGCTGAATGCTCCTAATTTTTACTATAATCTGGAGGATATCTTGTTTGAGCAAGTGGCCAAGAAAGAGGGCTTGACTTGGTCAGTTCATAGGCCTGGAACTATATTTGGTTTTTCGCCTTACAGTATGATGAATATGATTTGTACTCTGTGTGTTTATGCTGCAATATGCAAACAGGAGGGTGTGGTTATGAGGTTTCCAGGGACTAAGGAAGCTTGGAGTTCCTATTCAGAAGCTTCGGATGCTGACTTAATTGCTGAGCAAGAGATATGGGCTGCAGTAGATCCAAATGCCAAGAATGAAGCATTTAATTGCAGTAACGGAGATGTGTTCAAGTGGAAGCATTTCTGGAAGGTGTTGGCCGAGCTATTTGAGGTGGAATGCGGAGAATTTGAAGGCGGAGAGAGATTGACATTAGTAGAGTTGATGAAGGATAAAGAGAGTGTGTGGGATGAGATTGTGAAACAGAACAATTTGGTGCCTACTAAATTAGAAGATATTGGACTGTGGTGGTTTGTTGATTACATACTTGGAGTTGAGTATCCTTTAGATACCATGAACAAGAGCAAGGAGCATGGATTCTCGGGTTTCAGAAACTCCAAATCCTCGTTCATTCATTGGATAAATAAGCTCAAAGATTCCAAAATTGTTCCTTAGGTTCATCCTGCTTCCTTCTGGTGTTTTCATGTTTAATGTGTTTGATTTGTATTTTTCTTTTTTGCAAAATGTTCAATAAAGTAATAAACTACATAGAAAATAAAGGAAAGCATTGGCAATGCTTCTAATACCAATGTGTTTCCCCTGATGGTTTGTCTTTCTTAGTATGTTAAAAAATGTTCGCAAAAGAATATAACATTTGTTGCAGATTATTTGTTCAATCATCAATCAATCAATAGAATTTGTATGCTGAAATAGTAAAAACATCAATTGTTAAAGGAAGGTTAAGAAGACAAAAATCAAATAGAGACTACAAACTTGAGAAAAGTCATTTGTTATAAATTGTTTAATATCTAGTTTAATTGTTCAAAAAGAAAGATAATAAATTTTGAACCAGTGGTCCAGATATGAACAAATGAAATAAGCGACCAGATTGACATAGCAGGTCTACGTCTAGGAATTAGTACCACAAAATCAAGAAGTTGATTGAAGTTGTTATAAAAATGTTTGAAACTGTCCGCTTAAAAGTATAGATGGTGCCTCTATCTAAACACACCAGGGAAAATTGATTGTTAGATTTTCTTTTTCAAAAATTATTTTTTCAAGCAAGGAACTTGTATGATGCAAGAAGTAGACTGCTTCAGACATTTTTTTTCTTATAATCATATTGCCTTCCGCCCCTCCACTGAGGGTTACCCTTACGGGAAACTGCTTCAGACATTTTTTTTTCTTATAATCATATTGCCTTCCGCCCCTCCACTGAGGGTTACCCTTACGGGAAGTTGAAGTTTAAGTCTTGTTAAAGGCAAGAATGCGTAGGGTTACCCTTACGGGAAGCTGAATTTTAATTCTTGTTAAGGTGAATGCTCAATCAGAATAAGAATATGCAGACCCTAAATATATATACATAATTAAACATTCTGCAAAATGAATGAACAATATGATACAAATTATAAAATTACAATACAAAACATCCGTGATCTGATCCATGTTCAAGTTTAACACTGTTTGAGAGTTAAGTTACACATCTAAGCCTCCGTATAGCAAAGATCTTGCGGGGCTATATGCTTCAAACTTTTATTATAATCAAGAGGATATATATTGTTTGAAAATGGAGCCAAAAAAAGGATGCCTTAACTTGGTCAGTCCAAAGGCCTGGAGTTATTTTTCATTTTTCCCTAAAAAAAATCGAAGAGCAGTACTAGATTTACAGAATTTTGTACAAAAAATTTGTACATAATGACATGGGCAATTGATGTCTCGTATTTTAATTAATTTTGTTGATATGAATACAGGGGCCCATTCCAATTAAAACACGCCACATATCATTATGTACACAATTCCGTACACTAAGCATTTTCCAAAAATCAAACCATGGAGGGAGTAGTTTTTTTTATCAGATTGGGACAAACTAGCGGGCCTATATATGACTTTTGTCCTCATAATTGATTGAAAAAATTGAATATTTCAAAACCACGGGGGAGTAGTTTTTATGATGAGAAATGTCTTGTGCAGTTGTGCTATATCATGACTTGTGCATGTGCACGTATATGGTGTGCACTCTTGAACCCGGGAACTCCCTAGACCGAGCTCTGATATCGTGATAAATAATTAGTTGCTCTGATACCTTAAGATGGTAGAGAAAGACAATAACGGGATCTGATCTTATAGTCTTGGCGCATAAACTAACTTTTAAATAACTTGAAATTGATTTGGATTAGTACCTACGTGAATGAACAAGAAAGATGGTCGACCAGGTGATAATGAAAGTCCGAAACTGAGAACTATCAGTGCAACAATTCCACATTATAACCTTATCATCACTCCTGACAAAAAAATAATGCTCCTTCATCACTTTCCTACTTCATTGTTGTCTATATATGTTTTCATTTCTCTTATCAAAATTCAAAATCAAAGACTATTAAACAAACAATGAGCTGGTGGTCGTCTGCTGCAGTTGGCGTTGCAAGGGTGATCCTCTAATCTCTCTTCTTTTCTAATTACTAATCTTTTCGTTAATCACTTTTGTTAATGCATACTTTTGTAGTAAGCTGTCCATTTTTTTGTTTATTTTAGAGACCTCTGAATCAAGAAAATGTTCCGTTGAACTAGGAAAGTGTGGCCCTAGTTGTGGGCATTACAGGCATCGTTGGCAACAGTCTGGCTGAGATTCTTCCTCTTCCTGACACCCCGGGAGGCCCCTGGAAAGTATATGGCGTTGCTCGTCGTCCAAGACCACCATGGGATGCAAACCATCCTGTTGAGTACATCCAATGTGACATTTCCAATCCTGAGGAAACTCATTCTAGACTCTCTGGCCTTAAAGATGCGACTCACCTCTTTTATGTCACTTGGGCTAATGGATCAACAGAAACTGAAAACTGCAAAATTAATAGTAAAATGTTTACAAACTTGTTGAGTTGCATTATTCCAAATGCGCAAAAGCTGCAACATATTTGTTTACAAACTGGGATAAAACATTATCTCGGGTCTTTTGATTCATTAGGGATGGTAGCACATGAACCTCCATATATTGAAGATCTTCCGAGGCTGAATGCTCCAAATTTTTACTATAATCTTGAGGATATCTTGTTTGAGCAAGTGGCAAAGAAAGATGGCTTGACTTGGTCAGTTCATAGGCCTGGAACTATATTTGGCTTTTCGCCTTACAGTATGATGAATATAATTTGTAATCTGTGTGTTTATGCTTCAATATGCAAACACGAGGGTGCGGTTCTGAGGTTTCCAGGGACTAAGGAAGCTTGGAGTTCGTATTCAGGAGCTTCGGATGCTGACTTAATTGCTGAGCAAGAGATATGGGCTGCATTGGATATAAACGCCAAGAATGAAGCGTTTAATTGCAGTAACGGGGATGTGTTCAAGTGGAAGCATTTCTGGAAGGTGTTGGCCGAGCTATTTGAGGTGGAATGCGGAGAATTTGAAGGCAGAGAGAGATTGACATTAGTAGAGTTAATGAAGGATAAAGGTAGTGTGTGGGATGAGATTGTGCAACAGAACAATTTGGTGCCTACTAAATTGGAAGAGATTGGATCCTGGTGGTTTGTTGATTACATACTTGGAGTTGAGTATCCTTTAGATACCATGAACAAGAGCAAGGAGCATGGATTCTTGGGTTTCAGAAATTCCAAATCCTCGTTCATTCATTGGATAAATAAGCTCAAAGGTTCCAAAATCGTTCCTTAATTAGGTTCATTCAACTTCCTTCTTGTGTTTTCATGTTTAATGTGTGATTTGTATTTGTAGCTCTAATTTCTGGTGTGTTCAATAAAGTAATAAACTACATAGCAAAATGAGGAAATCATTGGCAATGCTTCTAAAATAAATGTTTTTCACCTTCTTGATGGTATGTCTTTCTTAGTATGGTAAAAAACTTTGGCAAAAGAAGATAACCTGTTCAATTAATAAAAGTTGTATGCTTTAATAGTAAAAACAACAATTGTTAAAGGAAGGTGAAGAAACCTAAAAACAGGAAGAGAATCCTAACTTAAGAACAGTCAAATATAGAATACGGATCCTAAACAACTTTTGCAGTTTCAAGTTAATTAATCAGTTAAATTATTTCAAACTGTATTTCCCAATAAGAGCATCGTTGTAATTATTTTGAAGTTTAAGAGCCCGTTTAGGAAATCTTAAAATAAATAATTTATGACTTAAAATTAATAAGTGACTTAAAAGTGAAAAGTAAATGAATACTTATAAGTTATGTAAGTATTTGGTTAATTTTACTTATAAGTCAATTTTTTTTAACTTAAATGAACTAAAATAAATAATTTTTAAATATGATTATCTTAATTCATGACTTTTAAATAAACTTAACATTTAAAAACTA
The DNA here is from genome assembly GCF_009905375.1 of Apium graveolens. NCBI lineage: Eukaryota > Viridiplantae > Streptophyta > Magnoliopsida > Apiales > Apiaceae > Apium > Apium graveolens. Next base: position 16,424 of record NW_027419479.1, read on the forward strand.
ATATTAACAAAAAGGTGAAAAATTAAAATTAAATTGAGAAAAAATACATCGTTACTAACATTCAACTAATCAACTTATAAGTTGTAAATTCAACTTACAAGTTGGGTCAGCAACCAGTCCGAGATAAGTCCGATAAACAAGCCCCAAGTCTTTTTGAAGGTAAAATGTGTGGGGTATAAGATTACAACTATTACAACAAAGTAGTGCAAAAGGATAAGTTACAAAACATCCCTGATCTATGTTCAAGTTACACACCGTTACAGAGTCGAAGTTATACATCTAAGCCGGAAAGTATACAAAACGAGACAGATGAAAATTGCCATGAGAAAATACAATGGTCATTCTGCAGCTTCATCAACAGTAACTATGATAGCTGCTCGACAGTAAGGGCAGTCCCCACAAGCACGAACCCATGGATACAAGCAGCACTGATGATATTTATGCCCACAAGGCAAGCATACGAGTTCAGCTCCCTCCACGAAATTCTCTAAACAAATGCTACACTCAAGTGACGCCCTAGAGATATTTTCTTCATCGCCCTTCTCTGTAGTGGTGAAAACCTCGATGTTCAAATGATCCAAATCATCTTGAGTAAGTCCAGAAGGGCGGTTTTTTGTAGATTCTGATGCTATGTATGATCCCATGTCAGAGTTAGATCTGATAGATGGGTTAAGTCTAGCCAACATGCGCCACTCCTCAATATCCCTCATATTTCTATGCAACTCACGGTATGAGGCTCTTATGTTTCCCCTAGGATCACTTCAGGAAAATAAGAATTTAGGTGAAAACATCCACTTCCACTTAATACAGCAAGTCACTTTGACAACAATGATAAGAACACATTTGACGGTGTAATAATAAGCCCAAGATCAGATTTTACAATTAATAAATAACTTGCCAAACTCGTGCGTCACAAACCTAAACAAATGAAGAAAATGTCACAAGGAAACCAAAAACCCTAGAGAAAGCTACCTCATTTTGGGTCGAAAAGAGCTCATTACTACGACTAGACACAAAAATTCACATTTCCAATTTCGTAAGTGGACCACACCATTGTAATGAACAAGCCTAAGAGAGAGTCGAAGGAACCTCAATTACATAATGGAACATGGAATATAGTAGCAGTGTCAATGGAAAATATGTGGCTGGCACTACAAAAAGAGAAAGAGAAGGAAATGAAAATCTTGACATAAGAATGTTTCAAGATTCAAATTTCAAGTGAAATAAATCCCTTGAATGCCCAGTATAATCTGCAGGATCCTCGAGTCCAACTAAAGTTTCTTCTGTGTCTAGTGGAAGACATGAAACCGGCCTTTGTTTTAAAAATCAGACTATCATTATGAGTGACATATTGAAGTACTTATGCTTTGAAAGAAAGGTATATGTCTGCAACACCTTATTGAAAGATTATTTGCTCCTAAATTATAAGCCTTTTAATACATCAGAAAACAGTCAGAATAACAACTTAAATAACCAACACCAAATCAAGAACTACCAAAAAAAAGCAGATCAACTTGCATTCAAAGTGACTAATAGCAATTATTGCATCAGAAATCAGTCAGGATGACAAATTAAATGACCAACACCAAATCAAGAACTACCATACAAAATCAGATCAACTTGCATCCAAAGTGAATAATAGCAACAGCGAAAAGAAGATTGCACAAAATGTATTACAAACCTCCGTCCAGCTAATTGAATGCCTCTTAATCTTTCAAGAAGCCTTTCTCTTGCAAGCAAGACATCTCCCGGAAGCCTTTCACTCCGAACAAATCTCGCACGAGTAGGTATGCTTGTAAAAACTCCCAAGTCAACATTGGCCTGAATAGGCTGACTGCTAGAAGAGCCCCCTCCTTGATCAAATCTAACTGATTCACGCTCCTGAGAACAATAGTGCAACTCAGTAATCCTCTAAAAACAGGTAAAGTTCCACATTACTAAAGAATTCACGAAAAGCATATCCACAAAACAACAATTATAACTCTAAAATATGGCCAAAATTGTACAACAAAGGAATAAAAAAATCACACTATTGCGAGAATTCATTATACACTCAAGCCATACGTCTTCAGTGGATCGATGTCAGAAAGGAACATATAGCAAAAGATAGATACAAAAAGCAAAAGATGGATACAAACATAATGACATGATGCAAACAATCATTCTGAGTTGCAGAAGAATGATTTTAGCGTCACCACTGCAAGTGTCATATCTGTTGCTTGTTTTTAACATCACAAGTCACAACTTCAAAGAACCAAATCAAACAGAAGTTAAAACATACCACAGAGAGCATAAAATGGAAGGGAAAAGAAGAGAGATAACACCAAAGGAATTCATAGAATGACTTGAGCTTTGCTTCTGAGCATCTCACTAGGCCTCCACTGATAGCTGATCACATGTTGTCTTAGATAAATGAATCCTATGGTTTAACTTTCCTTTCTAAAAAATTGTGCCTCACTTAGACGAAGGTGCAACTTGCCATACACATGCCTTAAGCCTAAGGAGGTGAGGTATGCACATCTTTTTAGCATCAACCTTGCCCCACTACACAATTAACACTGTTTAAACAGTGAGGGGCGAGAGTTATAAAAGGTAAGTTGTGAACTTCCCTATTAGGTCTAAGGTTTCCTATTAGCCTGTAATTGCAACCAACTCTATGCCTCAAATAAGCAGCTTTCAGTGTTCTAAGACGAGAATTCATAGTCAATAGAGCGAAGATTATGGATGATGATGCTGTAAAGACCTAAGCAACTTATCATCCTGTAATCTTGAATATACCTTATTCTTTTATGGTAAATATCAAACGGCATAAATGAGATCATGGAAATCGAAATGATCCAAAAACCTGTTCCGTATCAATCCAATATTTTGGTAAAACAAGAATGATCATCTACCGTAGATATTCATGAGTTGTAATAACATAATAGACCTAAAATGTACCTCACACGCCATTCCGCCGTCAATCGTCATCCTATCCTATTCATTTCAATATTTAAAACGCTACGCGTCACAATCCTTTCCCTCCACCTTGGTGGCGGAAAAGTTTCCCATCTTTAATTCTCTATTGGCTACTACACCTATTACGAAAGAAAACAAAAAAATGCACCAAAACAATCAAAATTCATAACCGTCACTCACACCTTCATTCAAACTTCCCGCGCTCATTTCCTAATTTCCATACTAAATAAATTACAACCAACTTCCTTCACACTATCCTCCCTCGCAAAAATAGCATCTAAAGCCATTCCCGAAACAAAACCAACACTCGTACAAATCAATCTCAACAACCTAATCTCACAAATTAACCTAAAACCAAACTTATCAGCACAATCTCTCTCTCAGTCTCTCTCTCTCTCAGACCTCAGTCTCTCTCTCTCTTTCAGTTTCTCTCTCTCTCACACATACACACAAATTTATCAATCAAGCACAACTAAAATTACATAAAAATCAAAACTTTCTCGTAAATTACCAAACTAGCTCTCCGAACAACATGATTATCGCCTCGTCTCGGATGATCACATCCCTCCACATCATGATGACGCCGGCGAGAGCCGTGGCTATGATTATTATTATTATTATTATTCCGGCGCCGATTAGGATGAAACGAATGCCCATCGCCGGCGCCGGAATCAAAAGGTCCGAGTTCGTTAGGGTTCCGGCCGAACCGGAACCGGCGGCTACTAAACAACTCCGAAGCACTCGTCATTCAATTCATGCCCTAACCTGTTGAATAAACACAAAGTTCAGAGCAATTAAACGCAGATATAGATACAAAAATGAATAAGAGTGTATGTATAGGTGGCAATTGGATTGAATTGGTGTGGCAAAGAGCGAGAAGATTACAATCGATAGCGACCGAATTTTATGTATTTTGTGTTGTTCGGTTGAAATAACAAGAAATTGAATATTAGGAAAGTGTATAAAGTGGGGAGATTTTTTTGTTAAGTGTACTTTCTTTTTCTTTTCTTTTGGTAAAAAAATTTGTTCTTTTTTCTTTCTTTTTTTAAGTAAAAAAGAACATGCATTTTCTATGATAATCTCATAACTCATTCTAAGCTCTCATGAAAGTCTAGCATTACCTCATGTGCTAACATATGAACATTAACAAATTTTTAAGTAAAAACTACCTGCATATTATCAGAATACTTAAACAAATTGATATAATTGATGATAAAGTGTCAAAAATGATTTTTTTTATCGTAGATAACCCGAATCCGCTAACCTTCGGTTGTGCACCGGGTAAACCTTATGGGCTCACACAATAATCTGCAAATCAAGTGAATTAAGGTAAACTGCATTTAAGCAGCAAGAGCCTTTGCCTAAATTAATTTTGTATTTATCCATTATACAATTTTACAATTTTTTTAACCCTAAAACTTCTTCAGCCTTAAGAGCGATCTGACCTTCATATTGTCTGCACCTAGACTCGGCAACTTTGGACACGACACGACACGACTTACACGACACGAAACGACACGAAAATTTAGTGTTTGTGTTTACATTTTTAGTACATGACACGAATGTACACGAACACGAAAGCACACGGTCGAGATTTAGTGTTGGTTTTGTGTTTAACCTTCGAGTACACGACACGACACGACACGATACGAAGTATACGACATAAATAAATATTATAATTAATTTTAAGATTTTTATATATATATGTAGAAATATAATAAATATATGCATATTTATTTTTAATATATTATTTGATTTCATTATATTGTATATAATTGAGATCTAAATATATATTTTTTATATTTTTTATAATTTTTTTATCTAAAAATCTTATATTTTAATTTATATTAATATTAAATTTAATATATATTAATATTCAATTAACACGACATACACAACACGAAACGACACAAAACGAAAGTATACGAACACGAATGTACATGAACGCTAAACATGTCGGGTTTTGTATTTGACATTCAAGTACACGAAATTAGAGATGCACAAAAGACCCATCGGACCGGGTTTTGACCGGGCCTTAAAAAGCCCGGGCTTTGACCGGGCCGGGCTTTTCGGGCTTTGACTTTGACCGGGCCGGGCCAGCCTTTCCAAAAATGTCAAAGCCCGTTTGGGCCCTCGAGGCGGGCCTAACCGGGCTTTTTTTCGAGCCGGATCGGATCAGGCCGGGCTTTTTTCTAATTTAAATCGGATCGAGTATTATTAGAGATTCCGAAGAATACATATGTCAACAACTAGATCATCGTAAAAATGTACTAGTTCATATGGAATATTTTATGAAAACATTACTTCATTGAAAATATTTAAGTTCGGCAAAAAATAAACATGTTTATAGAATAATATGTTTTATCATTGTTATGATAACAATGATATCCAAATATATCTTCTTTCATTATTTATGCAACGAAGTATATAAATAATATTATTAATCACAAATATGTAAATATATATATGTTTAAAGTATTATTTATATTTATAGTAAATGTGAATTTATAAATATATAGGGAAATATATTAGAATAATCAGAGTATAACTGGGCTTTTTCGGGTTTTTAATCGGGTCGGGCCGGGCCGAAACCCGGGCTTTTAACCGGGTCGGGCTTTGCCTAAAAATGTTGGGCCCGTCGAGGCCCGAAGCCCGGGTTTGACTTGACCGGCCTTTGACCGGATCGGGCCGTGCAAATTTTCGGGTCCGGAATTTTTGTGCATCTCTACACGAAACATAAAAATAAACGACACGAAAGTATACGACACGAACGAAAGGTCTATCTGCAGCTGACTATTACATACTCTATCTTTGGACGCATCACAAACGGCACTACTTAGGGGTTGTTTGGTTGGGGGTTAATGGGCTTGGTTAATGGGAATGGGAACCCTACTCCCTAACTATGTTGTTTGGATTAAATTTTAGAAGTCCAGCAATGGGAACCCGTTTCCTATTAACCGGGTAACCCAAACCTTATCGATATCCCGGGATTTCAAATTCATTCCCGACTATCTTATTCGATATTTCTTTCTTCTCTTCTCTGTCGATTTCTCTACTCTCTCGTTATTTTCTCCTTCTATCTCTCTCTCCCTCTTCTGTTTCTTCGCTCATCTCTCTCCCTCTCTCGTTATCTCTCCTTCAATCATCATTTCCATTCCATTCCATTCCCATGCCAGGGTAATCCAAACCAGTTTGATTCAGTAATCTCATTCTGATTCCAGGATGATCCAAACACCTCTGGTTAAGTCATTCCTATTACCGTTACCCCCCATTCCCATTCCCGATTCTCATTCCGATATGCTATCCAAACACCCCTTAATCCAATATAATTCAGTTCTGCAAACAGAGCCGTGTAAATATTCACCTTCACCCGGACTTGTGAAGTTTCTCATACACTGTTGTTCCCATGCGCGATGTCCCCTGCCTGTGCTTTCAACCCATGTACTAACGACCTGAGATTTAAGGCAAAATCAATCATTTATGTTTTTGTTTGAGTAAGTTTAGTTAAATATTATTTCAAGATATCAAAATGAAGTATTATATTTTATTGTTATTATTATTTTTTTCAATTAAGCATATTGACATTTTTTAACGTATTCATCAAATTTGAATTCTCAATCTCTCGTAAAAAAAGAAGGAAAGATAATTATACAAAATGTTGGATATAATATTTGTTAGTGACAGACGGAAAACCATCATAACAAAAGTTCCAGGTGTCCAGTCTATATAAAGTCGCATATATGATACCGAAAAAAGTTTCATATAGCCTTGGTTTATGTAATTATGAACTATATGAAAATTTTTCAATACCTATTCAAAGAACTCACAAAAAAATTACTTAAAATCTCACTTGATATGGATAGAATATACATTCTAAATATACATTAAATATTGCTTTAATTACGCTTGTAAATCTTGTCCAAAGCCCAATATAAATCAGGTCGATCAAGGCCTGTTACAGATTAAAAACGGCCCAAGTCGTCATGATTCACGATCCAAGGTCGTCAAGTCCACGAACACAAGCTGTTCACGGACTAGGCCCAATACGGATGAAAGAACAGAGACATGACGTCCAACATGTACACTAACTCCTATAAGGAAAGATCTAGAATCTCTTACATGAGTCCTAATTACCATCTAAGTTGGAGACTTGTCCACCAAGTCTCCCAATACAAGTCTAACCCTAGACCCACCTCTATATAAAGGGCTCTAACCCTTAACCTAGAACTAGGTTTTGACTTAATCCTCGAACAAGGACATACAAGCCACTACGTCCTTGGTGTGCCCCCGCCGTCATAGCCCCGAGGGCATTATCAAGAATTATATTTTTGGCTTGATTCTCTACAATAGAGAGATACGTAGGCATCTTGCGAGGATAGCCAGTCCCCACCGCGGGAACAGATATTAAAGCTCGAAACTCACAAACCCTAGCATTAAATACTAACGAACCCTAGTTTTATTCCACAACATTTGGCGCAGTTTGTGGGAAGACAACAACAACCATGGTACTTACACGGAGAAGAAACAATAGTGAAACTGACGATCCCGTCCCATCATAAACAATATCAGCAATAGTGGAGATACCCATGCACTCAACCTATGCCCCCACCCAAGGAGGAGCCCCTGTAGAGGCATCCAAGATCCCGCCCCTAGGGATGAATCCCCCAGCTCCTCAAGGGACGAATCCTCAATTTCAACAACTACAGGTAACAATAAACCCTCGACAAGTTGGGTATGGGTACACAACTATTGTGACCCCAGGGACCACCAACCCACCTTACGGCATGCCTTTATACCCCGAGGTCGGAGGAAATGGACCCTATAATCAAGGCGAAGGACAATGGCGGACGCCCTTATACATCCATTTCTTGGCTCCCATCCCTGAAAATCGAGAATTCTTTGGACCATACTTCGCTAGAGACTCTGATTCGTCGGACGATGAAGTCGCTTAAAGGAGGAGGCGTGCTGGTAAGGAGCCAATGTCTAGTGGTTATCAACAGCCCAGGAGCACTCAAGGGACAATTCACCAAGATGTACAGAAGAGGATCAGGGCTGATGAAGCTTAGATCCAAAGGCTTAAGCCAGTGAAACGTGATCTGGATATGCACCAAACACCAAGACCTCCACATGAAGCAAGACTAAGGGACTTTCCTCCCGTTATAGACCTGAAAGGTCCAACACTAAGACAAAAGTTACGACCTCAAGGGTTGTTCCAAGTGATTTGATGCCCCTGGGAGATCCTGATGATCCAAACCCACCATTCACTAAAAAGATAATGAATGTCCGCGTATCAAGGAAGTTTAAGATGCCCACCATCAAGGCATTTGATGAAACTGGCGACCCAGCTAATCATGTTGGGACTTTCTCTAATGCCCTGTTACTACAACTCGTGAATGATTCTATCAAGTGTCGGGCCTTTTCTCAAACCCTGTCGGGTATGACTCAAAGATGGTATAGCCGCCTACCCCGTAATTCGATTGGATCTTTCAAATATTTGAGCCAAGCTTTCATCAAGCAAATTCATTAGTGGCATAATACACGAGAAGAGTTTGGCTTCCCTCATAGGTCTTGTCCAAGGAGCAAAGGAGTCCCTGAGAGACTACCTAAACCGATTCATGAAAGAAGCCCCGAAGGTCCCGAATCTCGATGACAAGGTAGCTATGATAGCCCTACAGCAAGGGACTAGAAATGAGTTCTTCAAGATGTCCCTAGAGAAATGCCCTCTTGAAAACATGCTGCAGCTCCAGGATATATCCGGAAACTATATCAAGGTAGATAAAAGTACGAAGAAGACGGTGGTGAATAATGAGCCCGCGGGCAACAAGAAGCAAAAGACAGTTCATGAGTATGACGCCAGTGACAAGTATCCTCGAACTGGAAAAACCTCTGACTTCTCTTCTAAGAAGAATCAACCATTAAGGTTCACTGAATATGCAAGGTTGAACGCTCTAAGGAGCCAAATCCTTACGAAAATTGAGAAGGACAAAGAGTTGAGATGGCTGAAGCCACTAAGGTGAGACCCCAAAAAAGAGACAAGGGTCGATACCGTAGGTTTCATAAAGATGTTGGTCATGATACTGATGATTGTAGGCAACTCACGAATGAGATTGAGTATTTGATTCGAAGAGAAAAATTCGAACGCTTAACTAAGGGTAAAGAGGCTGGAGGCCAAAAAAGAGATAACGATCGAAAAGACGACGACCGAAAGGGTAATGACCGAGATCGTAACCCACGTCCCCGAGGGCCAGTAATCAACATGATTTCAGGAGGCCGGATAGAAGGTGGGACTACAAGGAACTCTCAAAAAGCTTATGCGAGAGAATTAATGAGTATAGTAGGAGTGTCGTCTAAGTGTTCTAAGACAGAGATGACGCTTGAGTTCGGTGACCCCGACCTTGATGGTTTGAAGTTTCCTCAGGATGATCCTCTAGTTATCACTCCGATCATCAATCAACAAACACACTAGTCTTATTGTATTATTATTATCCCTTGTAATAATACTTGACTATGGACCTTTAGAAATACTGATACTATTCTCATAATCTTATTTCTAAGTCACACACTTATAGATATATAATGCATATCATATTTCAAGTATATTTATTAATCTAACATTTATATCGCATTAAATAAAGACATAATAAATTATAAAGAAAATATTTGATAGAACATAAGCATTAAAAATCCAAATGTCTTAAACTAAAATATTATATTGTTTTATATAGGGCACAAACACTAACAATCTCCCAATTACACTCGAGTCAATCACCCATGTATCTAATACTCATGGAACTAGTATGCATTTCACATATATATCTCCTTGATCATTAATCTCATTAATAAGGTGATATCTCCTAAGAACATGCCCAAACAGTCTCCTTGGATGTTTCGAAAGCATCAATATATTCGGATTCCATTATAGAAATATTAATGTTCTTAATGTGAACTATTTCAGCTAACATCGCTTATATTTAGAAAAAACATAAAACCAAACTTAGACATAAAATTATCCATATATGTCCAAAAACTGTTTTCAGAAACTAGCATCAGTGTAACCCTTTACAACCAGTTCCCTATCTTCTCCATACACCAAGAATAAATTTTTAGTCCTCGTCATTCTCAATGCATATGATATATCAGGATAATTATATATCATTGCATATATTATAGATTCAATTGCCGAAGCATATGGAACTTTGCTCAAATGACCCTCATCATCTAATGATATAGGGAAATTATCCTTTGAGATCACTATCCCATGAGAAATCGGGGCATATCACCTATTTGCCTCGTGCATTCCAAAATGATGTAACACTTTATCAATGTATCTAATCTGACTTAGGCCTGATTAATCTTCTTAATCTATCTGTATAGATCTTGATTCCTAATATATAGGAATCATCGCCGACACCTTTCATCGAGAAGTTATTTTTCAACCAAGTCCTAATAGCTACCGTTGTTCATCTTCATTTTAAATAAAGCCAAACTCTTTGATTGTATCATCAAAATGAACATTCCATCTCCTCGAGGCTTGCTTCAATCTATAAATAGATAGAAGTAATTTACACACCATCTTAGTAAATTTTGGATCGACAAAACACTCAGGTATTATCATATATGCATCTTCTTCAAGGCTCCTATTTAAGAAACTGATTTTGACATCCATTTTCTAGTGTTAGGATATATGTGCATTAGTTTGATGATATGATAAACAAAACACTTAAGTAGAAATCTAGTGTTTTTAGCCTCAACGGATAAGACCACTTTGGCTATCCGTTGATGGTGTAGCTTTACTTAGAAATAAGTCTAGTTTTGTAGCACATTTCAGTCTCTGTATTTGAGATATAAGTCTTAGAAGTTGTGGGAAATTATAAGTCATGTTGACTACTAGAGGATATGCAAATAGGAGGCCTAATTGTAAATACTTCATGCCTTGTAATTTTGTATAAATGAAGTGGTATCAACTGATAACTTAAAGGCCTTCAACGGATGAGAAACAAAGCTTCAACGGATGTCTCTAAAGCTTCAACGGATAACATCCTTCAACGGATGAGTGCATCAACGGATAAAGCTTCAACTGCTAAAGCATCAACGAATAAAGCTATCAACGGATGAAAGCTTCAACGGATGCTCGATCCATAGCAGTTGATAGTGACAGTTAACAAAGCAGATAGAGGCACATGGGTTGACAGAGACAACTGGAATGCGGTAGCCTCTCTGAGGAACAGCAGAAAAAGCAGCCGTTTTCATTCTGGTACAAAAAGGAAAGTCAACAGATAATCCTATATTGTATTGGATAAAAATGGAGTAGAAACAAGTGGAGAACTATTTTATTATTGTACTTTATCTTTGTCTTCACTTGTAAAACTTGGTGATATATAAACCAAGTTGCAGCTAGTAATTAGGTGTGAATTTTCCAGAGCTGTTTAGAAAAACCTTGAGAGAAAATCATCTAGTTTGTACTAGGACGTAGCTGTGATCAATTCTTTGAATCACAGATTTTCTGAAATACCATCTCTGGTGGAACAACAAATCCACCAGAAAAGTTTTTAAGTTCTTTGTGTTATTTATATTTGTGTTTCTGAATTTAAATATGTCTGCACCTGCTTAAAGCAATTCACACACATTTGTATTGCATTCACTTAGCCTTGAAACTACTCAAAACTTGAAAAAGTTTTGAGATTTACATTCAACCTTCCTTCTGTAAATCTCATTGTTAGTTCTTTATAAATAACAATTGGTATCAGAGCAAGCTCTTGACGCACAAAGAGTTTAAAGATCTTGGAAGCTAACAAAGATGAGCAAGAAGGATATTGGTGTAAAGATCCCAGTTCTTGACAAAGACAGTTATCACCACTGGAAGGTAAAAATGCACCTTCATCTTCTCTCCCAAGATGAAGGTTATGTAAACTGCATTGAGAATGGTCCTCACATTCCCCACAAAGTAGCCACAGTTGCTACAGCCACAGTTGTTGTTGGCCAATCCATTCCAAAACCTAGAGCAGAATGGACAATGGAAGACACAGAAGAAGTCCACAAGGATAAGAAGGCTATGAACATTTTGTTTAATGGTCTGGACAAAGACATGTTTGATAATGTGATCAATTGTACAACTGCCAAAGAGGTTTGGGACACAGTTCAGCTACTATGTAAAGGTACAGAGCAAGTAAGAGAGAACAAGATGCAGCTTCTCATTCAACAGTATGAGTATTTTCATTTTGAAGAAAATGAATCTTTAAATGACACATTCAATAGATTCCAAAAGCTGTTGAATGGACTGAAGTTGTATGGTAGAGTGTACCAGGTGAAGGATTCAAATCTTAAAATTTTAAGATCCTTGCCAAAGGAATGGAAACCCATGATTGTTTCCTTGAGAAACTCTCAAGATTATAAGGACTTCACTCTTGAAAGATTATATGGAATTTTGAAGACCTATGAACTAGAGTTGGAACAGGATGAGGTGCTGGAAAAGGGGAGAAAGAAAGGAGGTTCAGTTGCTTTGGTAGCTGAAAATGAAAAGGAATGCAGACAAGAGACTGTGAGATCAACATCAAGCTTCAAGGTTGGTGTAAGCAAGCAAGAATCAAGCAAGGGAAAGAAAGCAGCTGTTGACATTGAGGACAACTCCAGTCAAGATGACTCTGATGGAATTGATGAGCATCTTGCATTCCTGTCCAGGAGATTTGCAAAGATGAAATTCAGGAAAAACACTAGAGCCACTAAACCACATAAGAACATGGTGGACAAATCCAAGTTTAAGTGTTATAATTGTGGTACAAGTGGACACTTTGCAAGTGAGTGCAGAAAGCCAGCTTCTGAAAAGAAGAAATTTGAGCAAGTGGATTACAAAAAGAAATATTTTGAACTGCTCAAGCAAAAGGAGAGGGCTTTCATTACTCAAGAGAAAGACTGGGCAGCTGATGGAGCTGAAGAGGATGAAGATGTGGAATATGTCAACTTGGCTCTCATGGCTGATTCTGAGGAAAATGAAGTTAGTTCATCTAGCAACCAGGTAATCACTACTGATGTATCACAGCTTACTAAAGAAGAATGCAATGATGCTTTTAATGACATATCCACTGAATTGTATCATTTGTGTGTGTCTCTTAAATCACTTGCTAAAGAAAATAGTAGGATTAAAGAGAACAATCTGTTTTTAAGTGATAGAAATGTTGTGCTTGAAGATAAGTTGATTGACCTTGAGAAAATTAAATTGCATTGTTTATCTGTTGAAAATGAACTAGCTGAATCTGTTAAGAAAGTAGAAATACTTTCTAAACAATTAGAGAGAGAACAAGAGGTGATTAAAGCCTGGAAAACATCTAGGGATGTTAGTGCTCAAATTGCCAAAGTTCAAGGAATTGAATCATTCTGTGAGAATGCCTGGGAGAAAAACAAGAAGAAAATAGAGTTAATTGATGGATTATCAACGGATGTGGAATCAACGGATGATGAAAGTCATCCGTTGAAGGAAGAAAAAGAGCATATATTGAAGGCTCGTCAATTAAAACAGGCAGATGTTTCTAAAAGAGAAAATCTGAAGAATCTCAACAAGAAGTTTGGTTCAACTTCCAAGAACTTTGTCAAAGGAGAAGCTAGCACATCCAAGGATGCCAGTAAGGTGAATATAGGACACATGACTTTAGAACAGTTGAAAAATAGGCTTAAGTTGGTTGAGGATAAAAAGGAAACTAAAAGAAAATCTAATAGAAATGGGAAGGTAGGGATTAACAAACATAACAATTACACACCTGATAAGTATGCTCCTAGAAAAAGCTGTGTGCATTGTAAAAGTGTTAATCATCTATCTGATAACTGCAAATATGTTAAGAATGCTCCCATGCCTTTAACTCCTTCCATGCCTAACATGTCTATGTCACCTCTGCATGCTATGCCTGTTATGTTTCAACAGAATCCTTATGCTCATTTTGCAAACATGCCATATGTTAATAATCCTTATTTTGCTGCATTTAGTATGCCTCAAATGCCATACAACATGCCTATGTGGAATAACATGTTTGCACAATCCATGCCTTATCATATTCCAAATGTGCTAAATGATTCTGTGACTAACCCTACACTTCAACCAACTACATCTGAGACCAAGAATGGACCCAAGGAAACTTGGGTACCAAAATCAACTTGATTGATTTTGTTGTGTGCAGGGAAAAAGAAGGAATTTATGGTACTTGGACAGTGGTTGTTCAAGGCACATGACAGGAGATTTCACCCTGCTCACAGAGTTTAAGGAGAGAGCTGGCCCTAGCATAACATTTGGAGATGACAGCAAAGGGTTTACTATGGGATATGACTTGATTTCAACAGGAAATGTCATCCTTGATGAAGTTGCATTAGTTGATGGTCTCAAACACAATTTACTGAGCATCAGTCAACTATGTGACAGAGGGAATACTGTTTCCTTCAATTCTGAAGCATGTGTTGTCACCAGCAAGAAAGACAACAAAGTGGTTCTAACTGGAGTTAGAAAAGGAAATGTGTACTTGGCTGACTTCAACAATACAGATGCAGAATCCATCACTTGTCTTTTCATCAAAGCAAGTCAAGAGGAAAGTTGGCTATGACACAAGAAGCTATCCCATTTGAATTTCAAGACAATGAATGATCTAGTCAAGAAGGACTTAGTTAGAGGAATCCCTCTAGTTGAATTTTCAAAGGATGGTTTATGTGATGCTTTCCAGAAAGGTAAACAAAGGAAAGCATCATTCAAAAAGAAGCTTGAAACAACACTTGATGAACCACTACAGCTACTGCATATGGATTTGTTTGGACCAGTCAATGTATTGTCAATTACAAGAAAAAGATATTGCTTAGTGATTGTAGATGATTTCTCCAAGTTTTTATGGACATATTTTCTAGGCTCAAAGGATGAAGCAAGTGAAATCATTATCAATCACATTAGGCAAGTCAACAATCATCCTGGCTTGAAGGTTAGGAATGTCAGGAGTGACAATGGAACTGAGTTCAAGAATTCAACAATGAGGCTGTTCTGTGAAGAAAATGGAATCATGCATGAGTTCTCAGCTCCAAGAACACCACACCAAAATGGGGTAGTTGAAAGAAAGAACAGATCCTTGATTGAAGCTGCTATAACAATGCTTGAAGAATCAAAGCTACCAACATATTTCTGGGCTGAAGTTGTTAATTATGATTGCTACACTCAGAATATCTCTTTGATCAATCAAGCTAAAGGCATGACTCCTTATCAGTTGTTCAAGAGAAGAAAACCAACTCTAAACTTTCTTCATGTCTTTGGATGTAAATATTTTATACTAAGGAATCAACCTAACCACAAAGGGAAATTTGATGCAAAGGCTGATGAAGGGATATTTGTTGGTTATTCAGCTGGAAAATCTTATAGGGTCTACAATCTAAGAACCAACATTGTTATGGAATCTGTGCATGTTGTGTTTGATGATAAAAAGATTGATGGACTAACAGATGAGGGACACCATGAAGGACTCAAATTTGACAACATTGAGATATATTGTGATGATAGTGAAGATGAAAATGGTGGAGATGACACTTCAAAAAGGATTCAAAACCTGCCTTTGGATAATGCACAAAATACTGTATCCGTTAAAAGTCATAATTCAGCATTCGTTGATAGAGGCAATGCAGTATCCGTTGAAAGACATAGTGCATCATCCGTTGAAGTACATAATGAAGCATCCGTTGATCATAGTTCATCAACGGATAATCGAATTACATCATCAGTTGATAGAACTCCAAGTTCCCTGCAAAGGACCAACAACTCAGGGGGAGTTTCAACCAATCAACACTCTATCTCACATCATGACAATACTGAGGCCACCTCATCTATAGCAAATCTTCCACCTCAAAGGAAATGGATCAAGAGTCATCCCTTTGAACTGATCATTGGTGATGCAACATCTAAAGTGCGAACTAGAAGGGCTACTCAAGATGAATGTCTGTACAGTAGTTTTCTATCACAGGAGGAGCCTAAGAGAGTGGAAGAAGCTCTATTGGATCCAGATTGGATATTAGCTATGCAGGAAGAGCTAAACCAATTTGAGAGAAACAAAGTTTGGAAGCTGGTACCCAAACCAAAGAACAAGAGTTCTATTGACACAAAATGGGTATTCAGAAACCAGATAGATGAAAATGGCATTGTCATAAGGAATAAAGCTAGATTGGTTGCCAAGGGCTACTCTCAACAAGAGGGAATAGATTTTGATGAGACATTTGCTCCTGTTGCAAGACTTGAAGCCATCAGAATCTTTCTAGCCTATGCAGCCCATGCCAATTTCAAAGTCTATCAAATGGATGTCAAGAGTGTGTTTCTGAATGGAGAATTGGAGGAAGAAGTTTATGTGAGCCAACCTCCAGGGTTTGAAGATCCAAATTTTCCAGACTATGTGTACTATCTATTGAAAGCACTTTATGGACTGAAGCAAGCACCTAGAGCCTGGTATGAAACCTTGTCAAAATTCCTTTTGGAGAATCACTTCACTAGAGGTACTGTTGAAAAAACTCTCTTCTTTAGGAATGTTAATGGCTCAAGTATACTTGTTCAAATTTATGTGGATGACATAATATTTGGTTCTACAGATGATAAACTTTGTAAAAAGTTTGCTAAGCTAATGCAAAGTAAATATGAAATGAGCATGATGGGAGAACTAACTTATTTTATTGGTTTACAAGTTAAACAAGTTAGTGATGGAATTTTCATTAGTCAAACTAAATACATTTATGATCTTTTAAAGAAGTTTGACTTAATGGAATGTTCATCTGCAAAAACTCCTATGGCCACTGCCACTAAACTTGAATTAAACAAGGCTGAAAAGTCTGTGGACATTACAAGTTATAGAGGCTTGGTTGGTTCACTTTTATATTTAACTGCTAGTAGACCAGATATAATGTTTGCTACATGTCTTTGTGCTAGATTTCAAGCTGATCCTAGGGAGTCTCACTTAATTGCTATCAAGAGAATTTTCAGATATCTCAAGGGTACACCAAATTTAGGTATTTGGTACCCTAGAGAATCTGGCTTTGATCTAATTGGCTATTCAGATGCAGACTATGCAGGTTGTAAAATAGACAGGAAAAGTACAACAGGCACCTTCCAATTTCTAGGAAACAAGCTTGTGTCATTGTAACACCCCCAAATCCAAGGTCGTGAATTCGGGTCGTTACGATCACTTATTAATTAAATAATTCTCTTTTCACAATATTACTCGACCTTTTATTCAAACTCACATACACACAGGTTATATGCTTGGAAACATTATCAAATAAATCATTTCCACTTATCTACCTGACGGGGCTGGCGCACAAAAAGCCTACGGAACTCACGAGCGTTCCTTACCCGCCTAAGGACAGCAGTCCTGGTCTGATCCATGCTGGTAGTCTGTTGTGATATGATATATAAAAGCAAGGGTGAGCATTAAAGCTCAGCAAGGTATATATCCCCATATTTAAGTATGTAAGGATAAATAAAACCAATAATTATACTTTGTATCTCCAAAGCGTTCTGAAAGTTTATATGCTTATCAAATTTATAATATTCTCAAAATCAACTACAATAGTATATCCAATGAATACTTGTATTCATCTCTTTCTCAAAATCATTTTATACTCGTACTCATTTTATTTCAAAATCTCAAGATGTTACTCGAACCAAGATTCTCATATGGGTGTGATATATATTCGTCAACATCCCAATTTAAAACTCAGCCTTATCGGCAGATTTCACAAATGGATTTGATATATAAACATCAACATCCTTATTTAAACTCAGCCTTATCGGCAGATTTCTCAAATGGATTTGATATATATTCATCAATATCCTTGTTTAAAACTCAGCCTTATCGGCTCTCTGTTGTATATTTCACAACAGTTTTTCCAAAATGGAAGAAAGGGACTATACTGGAATAAACCACGTATCGGTGATCAGCCGAATACGAAATTTTCTCTACTAGTAGAAGGAATACAAACCTAGCCGCCTTTGGGCTCATCAAGACACTACACGGTGGTTGCCCATTGCCGTGCAAGTCCGAAAGTCAATGGTCACATAGACCATATAACCGTAAAATGCGCCACTCCGCGCTTGCATAATGCGCCACTCCGCGCCTGGTCACTGCCCGATACCACTCCGTGCCGGGCAGGCCACATTCCAGTCCCAAAACAGTTATATCTTTTGCTCAAAATCCTTTTTCGAAGGAATAGGTCGTTAAAAGTTGACCTGTAAATAAGATGTTTTATTCATCACTTTTAACTGAATTGATCTTTTGGAGTTGTCGGAGTTTTGAATTTAAAATCATTTTCAAATCCCTATCTGTAGTAGGGTGACACATATATTACTCACTTGTTCTTTATTGAATGAGGAAGCAAAACTCTTATGCTTCTAGACTAAGTTCCCTAAGGTTTTGATAGGTTTCAAATGATTAATCTCTTTCAAGAGTTTTGAATAATTTAGAAAGTACCCTTGGGAACTATGTCTATTTTTAAATAGGTTTTTAGAAGTCCGAAGATATTAAATATCTAAGGTCTCATAATAATCTAATAGGGATTCAATGAATTGATAAAATCTTATAAATAAAACATATCTGTATAAGGTTCAATGAATTGATAAAATCTTAAGTACAAAGTATTTCTAATTAAGGTTCAATGAATTAATAAACCTTAAATACAAAATATTTCTGAAATACAAAATATTTTTGAATGAGGTCCAACGAATGGAGACACCTTAATCAAATAATCAAAACAGGGTTTGGTATCCTATAATTGCTCTTTGAATAGTTAAATCTTTATTAAATAACGTGAAATGATTTATAAACTATTCAGTATATTTTTAAATACTTTCTGGATATTTAATAATCCCTTAAGTATCGCTTTATAAAATAATCAATCAAGTAAGGGTGTCCCTTAAATGAATAAACCAATATTTCTCGAAGTTTAAGTCAAAATCTCAATCGTTCGCTTGATATCTATATTACGCGAAAGGTACTTTATTTATGGAAATAGAAATCTTTCGCGTCCGGCTCTCTCCGGAATTAAATCGCTATTAAAATATCTCCAACTCCCATTATCATATATTATATTTGAAATACATTTCAATTTCTCATACTCGTGTAAAACGAAATTTGTTTTCGTAACAATCGCATAATTCGTATGCATTGATATCATAGACAAGCATATATATTTGAAATGTAAATCATGGCATCAATATCACAACAGTATATATATAGCATGGATAGTATGAGATAGGGTTTCAAAAACTTGCCTCGAGTAATCGAAGTGGTATGGTCTCTGGTGTTTGGTTGGCGATCTATAAACAAAAACCAACGGTCTAAGTTAGTACGCGATTAACGTCTCGCTTTTATTAAGCAACTTTCGCAACTACTCAAGTATAACGAATCTTCGATCGTCACATTCTCAACACTTATATTCTCACTTTATAACATGGTCGGGTTTTGAAATCGATCGTTCGCTTTAGAAAGTCCATTTCGAGTTTTAAGCTCGAACGTGAGAAAATGTTCGTCAAAACTAGGTTTTTTATGCGTTTCTCGCTTGCGCTCGCTTTACCAAAATATTTTTATAAAATCGAAAAATTAATATTTTCCCAAGATTCTTTTTGGACAGTCTTCTCTACTGTCATATCCATTTTTCATAATTTTTCCAGAATCTTAAAATTATTTTAAGTCCTTCAAAATCACCATGCAAGTGGACTTAAGTGCAGTTGGCTAATCGCAGAAATGTTTTACACTAAAACGACCATAACTCCTAAACCGTAAATCTCCTCATGATGATCTACACATGTATAGAAACTATAAAATAATCTCTATCTAGTCATGGCCAGTGGTTTTCAAATTTTAACCATTTTCATGGCCGAATGTCCTGCAGAAAACAGATCAAGTGCAAGAATGCCCAAACTCAATTTCTACTACTTGATCTTAACACAATCACTACCTATAACCATCATAAACACAAGTACTTCTCAAGATCCACCCACATGAACCTTATATGCTCTATATAGTACCACATACATGGATTACAACTCAACATCTCAAGTCTTTAGCAAGAACATAATCAATACAAACTCAAACAAACATAATCCTTTGGATCTTAACACTACAACAAACATAACTCTTAAATTCAACCATAAAACCTTAAAAGGTTGAAAGTTATACCTTCTTGGATACTAGGAAGGTTAGTGCTAGGATGATTGAGGCTTGGTTTGCTTAGAAAACACTTAGAAGGGCTAGATCCTTAAGAAACAAAACAAAGAAACAAGTTAAAATTTCGGAGTTACCTTTCAGCACCTCATTCAAACATTTTTATAAAATTGAAAAAAAATAATTTGAGGCTGAAATTTGGTACGAAGCTTACCCATGATATAAAAAAGCTATGGTAACAATTTCATGATATTTGAATGAGTATATTTTGAGTTATGAATTTTTCTTTCTCCCTTGCTCAGAAAATCCGAACTGCTGGAATGAAAAATGGGAGAGCTTTAAGTGAGGGAAAAGGGGTTGTTTTCTTTTGTGGCTAAAGTGTGGGAGTGTATAATGAATATATGGGATGTATGCAGCAGATTTGACAATATTTTGGCAAAGGTATGGGTTGGTTTGATTGTGTGGTGAAGTGAGAAAAGGGAGAAGTATGGCTTGTGTACTTGTTTGTCTCCCATCACTATTCAACACTATTCCACTAACTATTCTAGTTAGCTTCTAATCATCTAGTTACACTCCTAACTACTAGTTAGGACTTGGTTATGCATGGCCAACTTGCATGAAATTTAATTTCTCATTCGTTTATTTATCGTAAATGCAATCGTCGTTCCATTCCGATAGTTTCCACGTATAACGACTTGTTTCGTAGCGATTTCTTTTATCGCTTATAATCCTATAACCAATTCCATTCCTTCTCTTGATCATAGAAATACCTTGATATATTATTTATTTTATGTAGTATTCCTAGTTCTACGCCATTCTTTACGGATACGAAAACACGTAGTATAATTGTGAATCTTCGAATTCCGTCGGCTTTTACATTCACTTATTTTCCTCGATAAACAAGAATATGATCTCGGATTCTCAAAATTCCACTATTCATTTAATGATGATCCCCATACGTATTACTTAATTAGCTCAAGTTATTATTCACAGAAGTTTTAAAATATTACAAAAATCAGGGTTCTTACAGTCATTGTTCAGCAAGAAGCAAAATTCAGTCTCTACTTCTACAGCTGAGGCTGAATATATTGCTGCAGGAAGTTGCTGCTCTCAAGTGTTATAGATGAGGAATCAACTCCTTGATTATGGACTTCATGTTGATAGAATTCCTATCTTTTGTGACAACACAAGTGCCATAGCCATAACAGAGAATCCAGTATAGCATTCAAGGACCAAGCACATTGACATCAAGTACCATTTCATAAGGGAGCATGTCATGAATGGTACAGTGGAACTACATTTTGTTCCAAGTGAACAACAAATTGCAGACATCTTTACCAAGCCACTTGATGAATCAACATTCACAGGGTTGGTAAGTGAGCTAGGTATGCTTAATTACTCTTAAAATTCTTGTCAATTGCAGTTTGTATTGGAGCCTGAAATGAATGTGTTGCAAGAACAAAGTTGGCTTTTAATATAGTTTATTTTATCAACGGATGTTCCCTATCCGTTGAATGTCAAAATTGTTCTATCAATGGATGTCCATTATCCGTTGAAAGACAAATACATTTCTGGATATTTTATCCGTCAATAGATAAAACTGTGTTACTCTTCAACGGATGACTGTTTACTTTATCCGTTGAGATGTCACATCAGTCGTTTCAAGTGGTTCACAGCCGTTGATTCTATTCTCTTAACCGTTGATACTTATATATACAGCTGTATGTATTTGTATTAAAGGTAGTTTTTAGAATACTTATAGTTTATTCTTAAACTGCTGTAATCTACTTATATATATATTGTTTAATTTTTTTTATGCTTTTTAATTTGAGAAAGTATATAAGCCCTTTTGATTTCTTATCTTTACTTTACGCTTTCTTGAATCTTCAAAAGCTTTTACCATTTTCTCTCTGCAAAACCCCTAATCTATTCTCTGCAACCTCTACTCACAACAATGGCACCAGTAGTAAAGATAATGTCCCAATCTGGGTTCATCTATGAGAAGAACAATTTCATAGCTTTGGTAGAAAAGAATGAAGCCCACTCAGATTATTACAAGATGATGGATTTCATCAAAAATTGCAAACTTAGCTATGCAATGCTGGAAGCCCCAACGATTTACTGTGAAGTAGTTGAGGAGATTTGGACAACTGCTGAGTTCAACTCCATAGATATGACCATCTCCTTCACTCTCAAAGGTAAAAATCACTGTGTTAACTGTGATGATTTACTGTCATGTTTTAAATTACCTGAGAACAATGCCATAACACCACACACTGATAATGATGTATCTAGCATGTTAGATTCCATAGGCTATTCACTCAACTCTGCTAGTCTAGGCAGTATTAAAAGAAAAGGCCTTAGGAAAGAATGGAGTTTTCTTGGTGATGCCTTTATCAAGGTAAAATTAGTAATTTTGATGCCATAACTTCATCTCTTGTTAATATGCTCTATATGCTTGTTTCTGATAGGTATTTTAATTTTAGCAATTATGTTATGCTAGAATTGGGTATTAGATTAGGTAACAAAGCTAATAGACCTAATAACATCTACTATGCTAGATTCTTTATGTTATTGGCTAACCATGTTGCTGAAGGTTTGGTCATAACGAATGAGAATAGTAAGCTCAAGTGCTGGGCACAAGAGAAAAGGGTTCTTGCAGATCGATTGAGGATGTATCTTAACAGCAGTGTGCCATTGGTATATTTACCAATCATGAATGTACCTCAGGTAAGTGAGGTAAATGCTTCTTCAACTCCTACTACTTCCAACCCCACTATTTATTTGCCTTCAAGAGTGGCCATGGAATCTGTGTCAATGCCCCGACAGATTTCTACCAAGGTCACCAAACCTAAAGTTCAAAAATCAAGGACAAAGAAAGCCACCTCTGTTGTTTCTCAAAAGACAACAGTTGTAATAACTACCATGAACCCTGAGGGGAGTGAACAGGGTGTGAGTGGTGAGGGGAGGGGTGAACATCAAGAAAACCCCCAGGATAAGGTAGGAAAGGTGAGTGGTACCCAAGCTAGCCAAGCCACAGTTTCTCAAAAAGCTGTGGTGGTTGAAAAGGTTTCAAGCACATCCCTAGCTGCATCTTCCCAAAAGGATGCAACTATTGAAAATAGTTCCCAACCAGGAACACAGAACAAAAGAGGGAGGGACACTGAAGTCACATACTCACCTGCAAAAGCTTTTACAAGAAGAAAGAGGGTTAAAACCCATATTTCTACACAGGGTGCACACACTGCACAGATACACCCACCTGTATCTATGCCTTCTCAAATTCAGTTGATGTGACTCCAACAAATGTGGAGTCACAGCCTCATTCTCTAACAATTGACACACATCAATCACCAAATTCTCCATCACCATCTCTGGATGTGGACATGTTATTGACATCAATACCTGATTCTCCCTCTTTAAAACTCAGGAAGAAGCCCCACTCAAATACAGGTGATCATCATCTTTTAGATGATTTGTTGGATCATCCGCCAATTCTTTCAGACTTAGTTGGAGAATCTGTGTCACCTAAATTAAAATCAATCCACACAGATTCAACAATTATGTCACTTTCAATTTCTACTTCTTTTCCTTCTTCAACGGATATCACTCATCCGTTGACAAGTGGTTGTTCTTCAACGGATAAGCTTAACAGCAGTTATCCGTTTATACCATCAGTTTCACCTTCAACGGCTATTCCTTATCCGTTGATGGTCTCTACACAAACAACTGAATCAATTCCAAGTGTAGAAGACATGATTATTGTACAATCACTCTTAGGACTGAGGGAAGGGAGTGATAATTTGAGTGAGAGGCTGGGTTGCTCCCAGGCAAAAGGAGAGCTTGAGAGCACAAATATGCATGCTATTTCTTCCAGCATGGCAAAAGAAAGTGAGAGGAGTACCACCTTAGTAGGTGAAGGTGAGGGTGTGAGGAGTGTGAGCCAGGGGGAGCCCCTGATGCAAGAAAATAGAGAAATTGAGAGAAAGGCAGGTACATAAGATATAAGGGTGGATCTAGCCATTGCTAGTGAGTCAATGATTGTGGATGATGCTGAAAAGGAAAGACAATTTCAGCAACATTATAAAGCTGTAATTGATAACATTTCCTTGGATGCTGACACTTTTACTCATCATGTGTCAGCCTCCAAGGAAATGTTATCAATTACAGCTTTGTAATGTTGCTAAAATTGTCTTTCCTTTTCAACATCATCCACAATCATTGACTCACTTGCAATGGCTGGATCCACCCTTATATCCTCTATACCTGCCTTTCTCTCAATTTCTCTATTTTCTTGCATCAGGGCCCCCCCCTGGCTCACACTCCTCACACCCTAACATTCACCTACTAAGGTGGTACTCCTTTCACTTTCTTTTGCCATGCTGGAAGAAATAGCATGCATATTTGTACTCTCAAGCTCTCCTTTTTCCTGGGAGCAACCCAGCCTCTCACTCAAATTATCACTCCCTTCCCTCAGTCCTAAGAGTGATTGTACAATAATCATGTCTTCTACACTTGGAATTGATTCAGTTGTTTTTGTAGAGACCATCAACGGATAAGGAATAGCCGTTGAAGTGGAAACTAATGGTATCAACGGATAACTGCTGTTAAGCTTATCCGTTGAAGAATAACCACTTGTCAACGGATGAGTGATATCCGTTGAAGAAGAAAAAGAAGTAGAAATTGAAAGTGACATAATTGTTGAATCTGTGTGGATTGATTTTAACTTAGGTGACACAGATCCTTCAACTAAGTCTGAAAGAATTGGCGGATGATCCAACAAATCATCTAAAAGATGATGATCACCTGTATTTGAGTGGGGCTTCTCCCTGAGTTATAAAGAGGGAGAATCGGGAATTGATGTGAATAACATGTCCACATCCAGAGATGGTGATGGAGAATTTGGTGATTGATGTGTGTCAATTGTTAGAGAATGAGGCTGTGACTCCACATTTGTTGAAGTCACATCAAGCTGAATTTGAGAAGGCATATATACATGTGGGTGTATCTGTGCAGTGTGTGCACCCTGTGTAGAAATTTGGGTTTTGACCCTCTTTCTTCTTGTAAAGGATTTTGCAGGTGAGTGTGTGGCTTCAGTGTCCCTCCCTCTTTTGTTCTGTGTCCCTGGATGGGGACTATTTTCAATAGTTGCACCCTTTTGGGAGGATGCAACTAGGGATGAGCTTGAATCCTTTTCAATCACCACAGTCTTTTGAGAAACTGTGGCTTGGCTAGCTGGGGTATCACTCACCTCTCCTACCTTATCCTGGGGGTTTTCTTGATGTTCACCCCTCCCCTCACCACTTACACCCTGTTCACTCCCCTCAGGGTTTATGGGAGTGTTACAACTGTTGCCTTTTGAGAAACAACAGAGGTGGCTTTCTTTGACTTTGGTTTTGAAACTTTAGGTTTGGTGACCTTGGTAGAAATCTGTTGGGGCAAAGACCCAGATTCCATGGCCACACTTGAAGGCAAATAAATAATGGGGTTGAAAGTAGCAGGAGTTGAAGAAGCATTTACCTCACTTACCTGAGGTACATTCATGATTGGTAAATATACCAATGTCACACTGTTGTTTAGATCCATCTTTAAAAGGTCTGCAAGGACCCTCTTCTCTTGTGCCCAACACTTGAGCTTACTATTCTCATTGATTATGACTAAACCTTCAGCAACATGGTTAGCCAATAACATAAAGAATCTAGTATAGTAGACATTATTTGGTCTATTAGCCTTGTTACCTAACCTAGTACCCAATTCTAGCATTTCATAATTGCTAAAGTTAAAGTACCTATCAGAAACTAGCATATAGAGCATATTAACAAGAGATGAAGTTATTGCATCAAAATTACTAATTTTCCCAAAGAAAACCTTGATAAAGGCATCACCAAGAAAACTCCATTCTTTCCTAAGGCCTTTTCTCTTAATACTGCCTAGACTAGCAGAGTTGAGTGAGTAGCCTATGGAATCTAACATGCTAGATACATCATTATCAGTGTGTGGTGTCATGGCATTGTTCTCAGGTAATTTAAGACATGACTGTATATCATCACAGTTAATACAGTAATCTTTACCTTTGAGAGAGAAGGAGATAGTCATATCGGTGGGATTGAACTCAGCAGTTGTCCAAATCTCCTCAACTACTTCACAGTAAATCATTGGGGCCTCCAGCATTGCATAGCTTAGTTTGCAGTTCTTGATGAAATCCATCATCTTGTGATAATCCGAGTGGGCTTCTTTCTTTTCCACCAAAGCTATGAAATTGTTTTTCTCATAGATGAACCCAGATTGGGACATTATCTTTACTACTGGTGCCATTTTTGTGAGTAGAAGTTGCAGAGAAAAGATTGAGGGTTTTGTAGAGAAAGGACAGTAAAAGCTTTTGAAGATTCAAGAAAGCGTAAAGTAAAAATGAGAAATTAAAAGGGCTTTTATACTTTCTCAAATTAAAAAGCGTAAATAAAATGATTAAACAATACTTAAGTAGATTACAACCGTTTAAGAATAAACTGTAAGTATTCTAAAAACTGCCTTTAATACAAATAAATACAGTTGTATATATAAGTATCAACGGTTAAGAAAATAGAATCAACGGCTGTGATACACTTGAATTGACTGATGTGACATCTCAACGGATAAAGTAAACTGTCATCGGATAAAATTTCCAGAGATGAATGTGTCTTTCACCGGATAATGGACATCCATTGATAGAGCAACTTTGACTTTCAACTGATAGGGAATATCCATTGAGAGAATAATCTTAACTTAAAGTCAACCTTGTTCTTGCAACAAATTCATTTCAGGCTGCAGTACAAATTGCAATATAGACATGAATTTTAAGAAAAATTAAGCATACCTAGCTCACTTACCAAC
Organism: Apium graveolens; assembly: GCF_009905375.1. Taxonomy (NCBI): domain Eukaryota; kingdom Viridiplantae; phylum Streptophyta; class Magnoliopsida; order Apiales; family Apiaceae; genus Apium; species Apium graveolens. Next base: position 43,408 of record NW_027419479.1, read on the forward strand.
CTTGTGAATGTTGATTCATCAAGTGGCTTGGTAAATATATCTGCAATTTGTTGTTCAATTGGAACAAAGTGTAGTTCCACTGTACCATTCATGACATGCTCCCTTATGAATTGGTACTTGATATCAATGTGCTTGGTCCTTGAATGTTGCACTGGATTCTCAGTTATGGCTATGGCACTTGTGTTGTCATAAAAGATAGGAATTCTATCAACATGAAGTCCATAATCAAGGAGTTGATTCCTCATCTATAACATTTGAGAGCAGTAACTTCCTGCAGCAATATATTCAGCCTCATCTGTAGAAGTAGAGACTGAATTTTGCTTCTTGTTGAACCATGACACAAGCTTGTTTCCTAGAAATTGACAGGTGCCTGTTGTACTTTTCCTGTCTATCTTACAACCTGCAAAGTCTGCATCTGAATAGCCAAATAGATCAAAGCCAGACTCTCTAGGGTACCAAATACCTAAATTTGGTGTACCCTTGAGATATCTGAAAATTCTCTTAATAGCAATTAAGTGAGACTCCCTAGGATCAACTTAAAATCTAGCACAAAGACATGTAGCAAACATTATATCTGATCTACTAGCAGTTAAATATAAAAGTGAACCAACCATGCCTCTATAGTTTGTGATGTCCACAGACTTTTCAGCCTTGTTTAATTCAAGCTTAGTGGCAGTGGCCATGGGAGTTTTTTCAGGTGAACATTCCATTAAATCAAACTTCTTTAAAAGATCATAAATGTATTTAGTTTGACTAATGAAAATTCCACCACTAACTTGTTTAACTTGTAAACCAAGAAAATAGGTTAGTTCTCCCATCATGCTCATTTCATATCTACTTTGCATTAGCTTAGCAAACTTTTTACAAAGTTTATCATCTGTAGAACCAAATATTATATCATCTACATAAATTTGAACAAGTATACTAGAGCCATTAACATTCCTAAAGAAAAGAGTTTTATCAACAGTACCTCTAGTGAAGTGATTCTCCAAAAGGAATTTTGACAAAGTTTCATACCAGGCTCTAGGTGCTTGCTTTAGTCCATAGAGTGCTTTCAACAGATAGTACACATAGTCTGGAAAATTTGGATCTTCAAACCCTGGAGGTTGGCTCACATAAACTTCTTCCTCCAATTCTCCATTCAGGAATGCACTTTTGACATCCATTTGATAGACTTTGAAATTGGCATGGGCTGCATAGGCTAGAAAGATTATGATGGCTTCCAGTCTTTCAACAGGAGCAAATGTCTCATCAAAATCTATTCCCTCTTGTTGAGAGTAGCCCTTGGCAACCAATCTAGCTTTATTCCTTCTGACAATGCCATTTTCATCCATCTTGTTTCTGAATACCCATTTTGTATCAATAGGACTCTTGTTCTTTGGCTTGGGTACCAGCTTCCAAACTTTGTTTCTCTCAAATTGGTTTAGCTCTTCCTGCATATCTAATATCCAATCTGGATCCAATAGAGCTTCCTCCACTCTCTTAGGCTCCTCCTGTAATAGAAAACTACTATATAGACATTCATCTTGAGTAGCTCTTCTAGTTTGCACTTTAGATGTTGCATCACCAATGATCAGTTCAAAGGGATGACTCTTGGTCCATTTCCTTTGAGGTGGAAAATTTGCTCTAGATGAGGTGGCCTCAGTATCGTCATGATGTGAGATAGAGTGTTGACTGATTGAAACTCCCCCTGAGTTGTTGGTCCTTTGCAGGGAACTTGGAGTTCAATCAACTGATGATGTAATTCGATTATCCGTTGATGAACTATGATCAACGGATGCTTCATTATGTACTTCAACGGATGATGCACTATGTCTTTCAACGGATACTGCATTGCCTCTATCAACGGATGCTGAATTATGACTTTCAACGGATGTAGTATTTTGTGCATTATCCAAAGGCAGGTTTTGAATCCTTTTTGAAGTGTCATCTCCACCATTCTCATCTTCACTATCATCACAATATATCTCAATGTTGTCAAATTTGAGTCCTTCATGGTGTCCCTCATCTGTTAGTCCATCAATCTTTTTATCATCAAACACAACATGCACAGATTCCATAACAATATTGGTTCTTAGATTGTAGACCCTATAAGATTTTCCAGCTGAATAACCAACAAATGTCCCTTCATCAGCCTTTGCATCAAACTTCCCTTTGTGGTCAGGTTGATTCCTTAGTATAAAACATTTACATCCAAAGACATGAAGAAAGTTTAGAGTTGGTTTTCTTCTCTTGAACAACTGATAAGGAGTCATGCCTTTAGCTTGATTGACCAAATAAATATTCTAAGTGTAGCAAGCACAATTAACAGCTCCAGCCCAGAAATATGTTGGCAACTTTGATTCTTCAAGCATTGTTCTAGCAGCTTCAATCAAGGATTTGTTATTTCTTTCAACTACACCATTTTGTTGTGGTGTTCTTGGAGCTGAGAACTCATGCATGATTCCATTTTCTTCACAGAACAGCCTCATTGTAGAATTCTTGAACTCAGTTCCATTGTTACTCCTGATATTCCTTACCTTCAAGTCAGGATGATTGTTGACTTGTCTTATGTGATTGATAATGATTTCACTTGCTTCATCCTTGGATTCAAGAAAGTATGTCCATGAAAACTTGGAGAAATCATCTACAATCACTAAACAATATCTTTTCCTTGCAATTGACAATACATTGACTGGTCCAAACAAATCCATATGCAGTAGCTGTAGTGGTTCATCAATTGTTATTTCAAGCTTCTTTTTGAATGATGCTTTCCTTTGCTTACCCTTCTGGCAAGCATCACACAGACCATCCTTTGAAAATTCAACTAAAGGGATTCCTCTAACTAAGTCCTTCTTGACTAGATCATTCATTGTCTTGAAATTCAAATGGGATAGCTTCTTGTGCCATAGCCAACTTTCCTCTTGACTTGCTTTGCTGAAAAGACAAGTGATTGATTCTGCATCTGTAGAGTTGAAGTCAGCCAGGTACACATTTCCTTCTCTAACTCCAGTTAGAACCACTTTGTTGTCCTTCTTGCTGGTGATAACACAGGCTTCAGAATTGAAGGAAACAGTATTCCCTCTGTCACATAGTTGACTGATGCTCAGTAAATTGTGTTTGAGACCATCAACTAATGCAACTTCATCAATGATGACATTTCCTATTGAAATCAAGCCATATCCCATAGAAAACCCTTTGCTGTCATCTCCAAAGGTTATGCTAGGGCCAGCTCTCTCCTTAAACTCTATGAGCAGGGTGAAATCTCCTGTCATGTGCCTTGAACAACCACTGTCCAAGTACCATAGATTCCTTATTTTTCCCTGCACACAACAAAATCAATCAAGTTGATTTTGGTACCCAAGTTTCCTTGGGTCCATTCTTGTTAGCCTTTTTCCTAGACTTCATTCCTCCCGCATCTTTTGACTTAGGTAACTTTGGGTCAACCTTGGTCTCAGATGTAGTTGGTTGAAGTGTAGGGTTAGTCACAGAATTATTTAGCACATTTGGAATATGATAAGGCATGGATTGTGCAAACATGTTATTCCACATAGGCATGTTGTATGGCATTTGATGTAAACTAAATGCAGCAAAATAAGGATTATTAACATATGGCATGTTTGCAAAATGTGCATAAGGATTCTGTTGAGACATAACAGGCATAGCATGCAGAGGTGACATAGACATGTTAGGCATGGAAGGAGTTAAAGGCACGGGAGCATTCTTAACAGATTTGCAGTTATCAGATAGATGATTAACACTTTTACAATGCACACAGCTTTTTCTAGGCGCATACTTATCAGGTGTGTAATTGTTGTGTTTGTTAATCCCTAACTTCCCATTTCTATTAAATTTTCTTTTAGTTTCCTTTTTATCCTCAACCAACTTAAGCCTATTTTTCAACTGTTCGAAAGTCATGTGTCCTATATTCACCTTACTGGCATCTTTGGATGTGCTAGCTTCTCCTTTGATAAAGTTCTTGGAAGTTGAACCAAACTTCTTGTTGAGATTCTTCAAATTATCTCTTTTAGAATCATTTGCCTGTTTTAGTTGATGAGCCTTCAACGGATGCTCCTTTTCTTCCTTCAACGGATGACTTTCATCATCCATTGATTCCACATCCGTTGATAATCCATCAATTAATTCTATTTTCTTTTTGTTTTTCTCCCAGGCATTCTCACAGAATGATTCAATTCCTTGAACTTTGGCAATTTGAGCACTAACTGTTAGTGTATACTGAAAATATTTATTTGAAGTATATACATTTATTTCTGGCCAGTTTAATTGAGAAACATTTAAATGTTTACATGTTATCTAATATTATATATTGTGAACAATCTAGTATCAAATGGGATACAGAATATTAGATTGTTAAATACGGTTATATGATATAATAAGGTTCATAGCACAGGTGGTGTTGGACAATCCACTGGTATGGCTGTAGTATTATTTAGATTAGTTTATATTGACTAATAAATAATACTTGTATACTTTGTGTATATTGAACAGGATCAAATTTAGAATTGTTCCCTTAATACTGATTAAGAAGGAGAACTAAGATTCTATGTTATTATTAATGCTTAGGTTCTTAATCCGGAAATAGTAATTGACACGTGTATATTATTTACATGCTTTGATTTATATATGAAGTAATTCTTTTGAATTATATCATTATACTTTGGGTGATGGAATTATATACATGGCGGATATTATTTATTGAAGGAATCCATGTCCTGATAATATTCGGGTTAATGATGTCCCCTTGAAAGCTCAAAAAGATTTAATTATGTGAAACCCTGCAGGTGGAATTTATTCTGGCATAATTAAATAAAGGTTGAGTGGATGATCAAGGATAAAAGATATTCATTAAATAAATTATCAGTAATTTATTTAATTAATGGACATGTAATATTTTAAACATGGGGAATTTAATAAGCAAATAATATTGGAACCGAATTAATTATTTAAATTGCGGTATTAGGAAAGGTAGTGCAAATATTAATTCTTTAGTGGATTGAATTAATATTTAATTACATTGGGCTAGGCTCAAGATGTAATTATAAGGCCCAACCTAATTATCCATGGTCCCTATTGTAGCCTATATATATTCTTATTCTCTTCTTGCTTGGTAGTGTGTGAAAACATATTGTAGCCACCAAGAAACAAGAAAGAGAGGATAACTTGAGAAGACGGAGGCCACACTTCGCTCAAGGAAATTTGGGAATACAATAGAAGAGCGTGGAATCGATCGTTAACAAGGTGATTTTCTTTTCGTAATCTTTATCGTAAAACGTAGTAGCACCCCAAGTCCGTGGTTCCCAACAATTGGTATCAAGAGCCTGGTAATGGGTTCTACGTTTTATGATATAATGTCCATGTCGTAATTATATATGCGTGTATATAGTGTTTTGCTTGTATTAGTTTTGATGCAGGTTGTTAATCCACTATTATGGCCATGTATATTTTAATTATGTGTTTGGATCCCACGTGGTTTAATCGTGGTTAATTTTTATTTTGGTTTCCACGTGGTTTAATCGTGGTTGTAATTTACACGAGGGTTGATCGTGTTAGAATAGATTTTACAAAATTAGATTTGTATTAGATCTATTTTTTGTAATTGTTCCGGGTATTTTGTAGTAATTATTTGCGATCGGAAATCAATTCCGATGGTTTTTTGTTCCGCTGTGCAATAACAAGGGGCCGTTGTTGGTGTTTGGATCGAACAAAAACCAAAACAAAACTCAACAGACAAGGTACTGGCGGCTGGCGTGTGGAAATTCAGGAGAAACAGGGGTAACGCAGGCCGAACCTGCGCAACATGCCGAGTTATGGCGGTAACGCAGGCCGAACCTGCGCAACATGCCTATTTTGGCTGTAACGCAGGTCGTACCTGCGCAACACGCCCAGATTGGCTGTAACGCAGGTCTGGCATGCGCAACAGGTGCTGGCGGCAGAATTTTTTTTTTCTCGAGAGCTGGATTTTTTTTTCAAAGGGCCATAATAGTGGAAAATTTATTTTAATTTTTTCCATTAATTTTTTAATTATTGCTTTAATTTATTGATTATGTGTCGTTAATTATGTGTGTAATTCCTTTAAAATTGCATTTTTAACATAATTAGGACGACATGGACATAAATTTTATTTATTGTTTTAATTAAATGTTATATGTTGCTAAAATTATGTGTGTATTTTGAATGCATGATTAGACATAATTGTAACGACATAGGGCTTAATTTTAAAATTCCTCAATTTTAATAAAAAATTCTAAGTGGGAGAGGGAATTAATATGAAATTAAATCCCATGGACTCCATTATTGGTTGTATGTAATTTAACATAAAAACGAATATAAATTATATATACGTCACCCATCGTGGCATGTAATTTATGGTGTCTACAATGTTATAGAAATTACTAGAACAAACTTCTTAAATTAATAAATTTTAAAAAGGAATAAATACGAATTTTCTTTATTTCTGATATGGGGCGATTTTGTCAAAAACTGGTTCATCGAACTTGTAAGGCTGTGGGTATTAAGCGAGACCGATGTGACTCCTCCACTACCTGGAAATCAAACCATTGATGAATATTGAATTGTAGTATTCTATTCAAGGCAAAATTACGAATATTGGAAGGTATACACGCCACCCATCGTGGCATACCAAGTTCCATAGATTTCGAATAATTTATGATTTGATGATGGTATACACTTAGCTATGAAAAATAATATAGTCCACCCCAACGTGACATATTGTTTAGTAATAGGACCGAAGTAACATTTAAACAAAATTAGGTGGTATACATGTCATACATCGTGGCGTACCAGAAACTTATGGTGTTTAGATGTTAGTGCATTTAATTTTAATAATTGTTAGAGGAATCAATAACTCTTAATAATTAATGCACCCTTATTTATATGATGTTTTTATGCATGATTCTCAGGATAAAATGGGCTTTAATCCACTATTCACCATACTTAAGGATAACTAACTTATCGGACCTAACTATATTGAATGGAAATGAAATTTGGACATTGTGTTGACTGCTGAGGAGTACAAGTTTTGCACTTATGAACCCAAGCCTGATCAGCCTGCTGCTGATGCTCCTGAAAATGAGAAAGAGTATTATAAACGGTGGATTAAGGCTGATGAGATGTCGCGATGTTACATTCTGGCAGCAATGTCGGGTGTTTTGCAGCATCAGCATCAGTCTATGGCCACTGCTTCAGATATGCTCTTTAATCTCAAAGAAGTTTTTGGAGATCATAATAGGGCTGCTAGGCAAGTAGCCATGAAGGCTTTAATGAACACTCAGATGGCTGAAGGCACACCTGTAAGGGATCATGTTTTCAAGATGATGTCACATCTGAATGAGATAGAGATCCTTGGTGCTGAACTTGACGGGGAAACCCAGATTGACATTATCCTTATGAGCTTGTCCAAGAGTTTTTAGCAGTTCCGCTTGAATTACAACATGAACAAGAGGCAGTATAGTCTCGCGGAACTGCTGACAGAACTTCAGGCAGCTGAAGGATTATTTCGGCAGAGTGTTCAAGTGAATGTGGCTGAGAAAGGTTCTTCCTCTAAGCCGAAATGTATTAAGAAGAAGAAAAAGGCTCAGACACAGAAAGCTGTGAAGGCAGTGGGAGTTCAGGGTGGTGTGAAAAAGCCTAAGGGAAAGTGCTTCAGATGCAAACAGTCAGGTCACTGGAAACAGGATTGTCCTCTTCCTAAGAAGACAAACAATACTGGTATGTCTCTTTCCCTAGTTACAGAAACATTTATAGCGGCTATATCTACGAGCACTTGGTGTGTAGATACAGGAGCCACTGATCATGTTTGTAATTCTATGCAGGGGTTCCGTCTATCCAAAATGCTTAGAGATGGTGAGATATACGTGTTCATGGGAGATGCTACGAAAGTAGCAGTAGTTGCAGTAGGAGTTATTCATTTATCTTTTGGTTTTGATAGGATTTTGGTTTTCAACAATTGTCTTTATGTACCTTTTTTTAGAAGGAATTTAATTTCGGTTTCTAAACTTGCTTTGGATGGTTATAATGTTTGTTTGGATCGTAATGTTTCTATTATGATGAATAAATGAATTATATGTTCTGGTACATTGCAAGACAATTTGTATATAATTATTCCTAGTCAACCTGCACTGCAATTGCAATTTAGGGAATTGAACAACACATCTACTAACTCTATTAAAAGAAAGGAACCTTCTAGTATGAACCAAACATATCTTTGGCACTTGAGATTAGGTCATATTAACTTGAGGAGGATTCAAAGATTGGTAGTAGACGGGCCCTTAAGCTCATTGGCAGTGGAGCCATTTCCAGTTTGTGAATCCTGCTTGGAAGGTAAAATGACTAATAGGCCTTTCAAGGCAAAGGGGAATAGAGCCAAACAACTGTTAGAATTGGTTCACTCTGATTTATGTGGACCCATGAATATCCAAGCAAGAGGTGGTTATGAATATTTCGTCACTTTCATTGATGATTATTCTAGATATGGGTACGTTTATTTGTTGCGCCGTAAGTCTGAGTGCTTTGATAAGTTCAAAGAGTACAAAGCTAAAACGGAGAAGCGACTTAATAAAAGTATCAAGTCACTACGATCAGATCGTGGTGGCGAATACTTGCTTGGAGGATTTAGGGAATATTTATCAGAAAATGGGATAGAATCCCAGTTAACTGCACCAGGCACACCCCAGCAGAACGGTATAGCAGAGAGAAGGAACCAGACTCTTTTAGAGAGTGTTAGATCGATGATGAGTTATTCGGATTTACCCAAGTCGTTTTGGGGACATGCCTTAGAGATAGCAGCTTATCTTCTGAACTTAGTACCTTCTAAGTCGGTTCCTAAAACCCCCTTAGAATTGTGGACCGGGGATAAACCGAGTCTAAGACATATTCGAATATGGGGTTGTCCAACACATGTGCTGAACAAGAACACGACTAAGTTAGAATCTCGTACAGAAGTAAAGTTGTTTGTAGGCTACCCCATGGGAACGAAAGGATATTTATTTTATAGTCCGAAGAATCGGGATGTCATTGTTAGCACCAATGCAAGATTCTTAGAGGAGGACTATATAATGAATCACAAACCCATAAGTAGTGTCGTTTTAGAGGAACTAGTGGGAGGGACAGATAATACCCATGAAGCTGTAGTAGAAGTAGAACAACCACAACAAAATGTACAACTTGTCACTAATACTGCACCAGTGCCTCGTCGTAGTGGGAGTGTTGTTCAACAGCCTGATAGATTCATGTTTTTGGGAGAGTCTTCAGACTTGGTCTCTGGTGAACATGATGATGATCCCCGTACATACGAAGAGGCAGTACAAGACAAAGATGCAGATCTTTGGCAAAAAGCGATGGAATCTGAGATAGAATCAATGTATTCTAATCAGGTCTGGGAGCTTGTAGAACCACCCAAAGGTATAAAACCTATTGGATGTAAGTAGATCTACAAGAAAAAGAGAGGATTAGATAAAAAGGTGAAAGCCTGGAAAGCAAGACTTGTTGTGAAAGGGTATACTCAGAAAGAAGGTATCGATTATGAGGAAACCTTTTCACCGGTAGTCATGCTTAAGTGAATCCGTATTCTTTTATCTATAGCAGCTCATCTCGATTATGAGATTTGACAAATGGATGTCAAGACAGCTTTTCTTAATGGAAGTCTTGAAAAAACCTTCTATATGCAGCAACCAAAAGGATTCATTAAGGAAGGCCAAGAGCATCTGGTATGTAAGCTTAAGAGGTCTATTTATGGACTTAAACAAGCTTCTAGAGACTGGAATATTCGTTTTGATCAGGCAGTCCAGTCATATGGATTTGATCAAAGTCCAAGCGAATCGTGCGTGTATAAGAGAAGTGAAGGTAATGCAGTGGTTTTTCTAGTACTATATGTAGATGACATTTTACTCATTGGAAACAATGTTGAGATGTTGTCATCAGTAAAGGCATGGTTGTTCAAACAATTTGACATGAAGGACTTAGGTGAAGCGGCATACATCCTTGGGATCAAAGTTATAAGGGATCGCAAGAAAATGATGTTGGCTTTATCTCAAGAGCCCTACATTGATGAAGTATTAGCTCGTTTTAACATGCAGAACTCCAAGAAAGGTTTTCTACCTTTTAAGCATGGAGTTGCTCTATCTAAGAAGCAGTGTCCTTCGACACCTAAGGATATAGAGAGCATGAAAGCAGTTCCTTATGCTTCAGCATGTGGAAGCTTAATGTATGCTATGTTATGTACGAGGCCTGACATCTGCTTTGCTGTAGGCATGGTTAGTAGATATCAGTCGAACCCAGGTCAGGAACATTGGAGTGCAGTAAAAACTATACTCAAGTACCTGAGAAGGACTAAGGAGTATACGTTAATTTACAAGGCCTCAGATCTATTTCCTTTGGGATATACTGATTCAGATTTCCAATCAGATAGGGATAAGAGGAAATCAACCTCGGGATATGTTTTTACTTTGGGAGGTGGAGCCGTTATATGGAGGAGTGTAAAGCAGAAATGCATTGCAGACTCCACCATGGAGGCCGAATACGTGGCGGCCTCTGAGGCTACCAAGGAGGCTGTATGGTTCAGGAACTTCCTTTTGGACTTAGATGTGGTACCTAATTTGCCTAGGAGCTTGACAGTATATTGTGACAACACTGGTGCTGTGGCAAATTCAAAGGAACCGCGAGACCACAAAGCAGCTAAACATATTGAACATAAGTATCATCTCATACGAGGAATCGTAAAGCGAAGGGATATAGTTGTAGCTCACATATTATCAGAAGACAACCGGGCAGATCCTTTCACAAAGAGCTTGCCAGCCAAGATTTTTGACAAGCATGTGGAAGCGATATGAGTCAGATGGATGGACACATAGATTTTTATGTAATAGTGGATTAAATAAACACTGATGTACACATAGAATATTTTGAGTATAAGTGGGAGATTGTTAGTGTATACTAAAAATATTTATTTGAAGTATATACATTTATTTCTGGCCAGTTTAATTGAGAATCATTTGAATGTTTACATGTTGTCTAATATTATATATTGTGAACAATCTAGTATCAAATGGGATACAGAATATTAGATTGTTAAATACGGTTATATAATATAATAAGGTTCACAGCACATGTGGTGTTGGACAATCCACTGGTATGGCTGTAGTATTATTTAGATTAGTTTATATTGACTAATAAATAATACTAGTATACTTTGTGTATATTGAACATGATCAAATTTAGAATTGTTCCCTTAATACTGATTAAGAAGGAGAACTAAGATTCTATGTTATTATTAATGCTTAGGTTCTTAATCCGGAAATAGTAATTGACACGTGTATATTATTTACATGCTTTGATTTATATATGAAGTAATTCTTTTGAATTATATCATTATATTTTGGGTGATGGAATTATATACATGGTGGATATTATTTATTGAAGGAATCCATGTCCTGATAATATTCGGGTTAATGATGTCCCCTTGAAAGCTCAAAAAGATTTAATTATATGAAACCCTGCAGGTGAAATTTATTCTGGCATAATTAAATAAAGATTGAGTGGATTATCAAGGATAAAAGATATTAATTAAATAAATTATCAGTAATTTATTTAATTAATGGACATGTGATATTTTAAACATGGGGAATTTAATAAGCAAATAATATTGGAACCGAATTAATTATTTAAATTACGGTATTAGGAAAGGTAGTGCAAATATTAATTCTTTAGTTGATTGAATTAATATTTAATTACATTGGGCTAGGCTCAAGATGTAATTATAAGGCCCAACCTAATTATCCATGGTCCCTAGTGTAGCCTATATATATTCTTATTCTCTTCTTGCTTGGTAGTGTGTGAAAACATATTGTAGCCACCAAGAAGCAAGAAAGAGAGGATAACTTGAGAAGACGGGGGCCACACTTCGCTCAAGGGAATTTGGGAATACAATAGAAGAGTATGGAATCAACCGTTAACAAGGTGATTTTCTTTTCGTAATCTTTATCGTAAAACGTAGTAGCACCCGAAGTCCGTGGTTCCCAACACTAACATCCCTAGATGTTTTCCAGGATTTAATCACCTCTTGCTCTCTCTCTAATTGTTTAGAAAGTATTTCTACTCTCTTAACAGATTCAGCTAGTTCATTTTCAACAGATAAGCAATGCAATTTAATTTTCTCAAGGTCAATCAACTTATCTTCTAGCACATCATTTCTATCACTTAAAAACAGATTGTTCTCTTTAATCCTACTATTTTCCTTAGCAAGAGATTTAAGAGACACACGTAAATGATACAATTCAGTGGACATGTCATTAAAAGCATCATTGCATTCTTCTTTAGTAAGCTATGATACATCAGTAGTGATTACCTGGTTGCTAGATGAACTAACTTCATTTTCCTCAGAATCAGCCATGAGAGCCAAGTTGACATATTCCACATCTTCATCCTCTTCAGCTCCATCAGCTGCCCAGTCTTTCTCTTGAGTAATGAAAGCCCTCTCCTTTTGCTTGAGCAGTTCAAAATATTTCTTTTTGTAATCCACTTGCTAAAATTTCTTCTTTTCAGAAGCTGGCTTTCTGTACTCACTTGCAAAGTGTCCACTTGTGCCACAATTATAACACTTGAACTTGGATTTGTCCACCATGTTCTTATGTGGTTTAGTGGCTCTAGTGTTTTTCCTGAATTTCATCTTTGCAAATCTCCTGGACAGGAATGCAAGATGCTCATCAATTCCATCAGAGTCATCTTGACTGGAGTTGTCCTCAATGTCAACAGCTACTTCCTTTCCCTTGCTTGATTCTTGCTTGCTTACACCAACCTTGAAGCTTGATGTTGATCTCACAGTCTCTTGTCTGCATTCTTTTTCATTTTCAGCTACCAAAACAACTGAACCTCCTTTCTTTCTCCCCTTTTCCAACACCTCATCATGTTCCAACTTAAGTTCACAGGTCTTCAAAATTCCATATAATCTTTCAAGAGTGAAGTCCTTATAATCTTGAGAGTTTCTCAAGGAGACATTCATGGGTTTCCATTCCTTTGGCAAGGATATTAAAAATTTAAGATTTGAATCCTTCACCTGGTACACTCTACCATATAGCTTCAATCCATTCAACAGCTTTTGGAATCTATTGAATGTGTCATTTAAAGATTCATTTTCTTCAAAATGAAAATACTCATACTGTTGAATGAGAAGCTGCATCTTGTTCTCTCTTACTTGTTCTGTACCTTCACACAGTAACTGAACTGTGTCCCAAACCTCTTTGGCAGTTGTACAATTGATCACATTATCAAACATGTCTTTATCCAGGCCATTAAATAAAATGTTCATGGCCTTCTTATCCTTGTGGACTTCTTCAGTGTCTTCCATTGTCCATTCTGCTCTAGGCTTGGGAATGGATTGGCCAACAGCAACTGTGGCTGTAGCAACTGTGGCTACCTTGTGGGGAATGTGAGGACCATTTTCTATGCAGTTTACATAACCTTCATCTTGAGAAATGAGATGAAGGTGCATTTTCACCTTCCAGTGATGATAACTGTCTTTGTCAAGAACTGGGATCTTTACACCAATATCCTTCTTACTCATTTTTGTTAGCTTCCAAGATCTTTAGACTCTTTTTGTGTCAAGAGCTTGCTCTGATACCAATTGTTATTTATAAAGAACTAACAATGAGATTTACAGAAGGGGGGTTGAATGTAAATCTCAAAACTTTTTCAAGTTTTGAGCAGTTTCAAGGCTAAGTGAATACAATACAAATGTGTGTGAATTGCTTTAAGCAAATGCAGACAGATGTAAATTCAGAAACACAAATGTAAATAACACAAAGACCTTAAAAACTTTTCTGGTGGATTTGTTATTCCACCAGAGATGGTATTTCAGAAAATCTGTGATTCAAAGAATTGATCACAGCTGCGTCCTAGTACAAACTATATGATTTTCTCTCAAGGTTTTTCTAAACAGCTCTAGAAAATTCACATCTAATTACTAGCTACAACTTGGTTTATGTATCACCAAGTTTTACAAGTGAAGACAAAGATAAAGTATAATTAAAAAATAGTTCTCCACTTGTCTCTACTCCATTTTTATCCAGTACAATTTAGGATTATCCGTTGACTTTCCTTTTTGTATCAGAGTGAAAACGGCTGCTTTTTCTGCTGTTCCTCAAAGAGGCTACCGCATTCCAGTTGTCTCTGTCAACCCATGTGCCTCTGTCTGCTTTGTTAACTGTCACTATCAACTGCTATGGAACTGAGCATCCGTTGAAGCTTTCATCCGTTGATGGCTTTATCCGTTGATGCTTTAGCAGTTGAAGCTTTATCCGTTGATGCACTCATCCGTTGATGGATGTTATCCATTGAAGCTTTAGAGACATCCGTTGAAGCTCTGTTTCTTATCCGTTGAAGGTCTTTAAGTTATCAGTTGATAACACTTCATTTATACAAAATTACAAGGCATGAAATATCTACAATTAGCCTTCCTATTTGCATATCCTCTAGTAGTCAACATGACTTATAATTTCCTACAACTTCTAAGAATTATAACTTGAATACAGAGACTGAAATGTGCTACAATACTAAACTTATTTCTAAGTAAAGCTACACCATCAACGGATAGCCAAAGTGGTCTTATCCGTTGAGGCTACAATTACTAGATTTCTACTTAAGTGTTTTGTTTAACATATCATCAACCTAATGCACATATATTCCTAACAACCCGGCCGAACCGGAACCGGCGAGAATTCAACAACTAAGAAACGCTCGTCATCCAATTCATGCCCTATCCTATTGAATAAACACAAAGATCAGAGCAATTACACATACATAGACACATAATATAAATATGAGTGTATGTATATGTGTCAATTAGATTGAAATAGAGTGGAAAATAGCAAGAAGTTTACGAATCGAGAGCGGCTGAATTTTATGTATTTTCTTGAAATTATATGGATTTTGGTCTGACAAAAAAATCAAACCCCGAAATTTTAGATTTATTGTACCCATTTTTTTGGATTTGGATATAGATTTAATTTTTAAGTCCATTTTTTTTTAATTTTGATTTGAATATAAGGTATGTCGATCCGAAATCCGATCCAACCCCGATTTGAACTCATAATCTGAAAATAAACATGAATATATATAATATTATAAAGATAAATACATATCTATATAATTATATATATACTTTTAAATATTACACATTATATTACATTATTTATAATATACTTATATATTATTTTATATACTAGACAAATATACAATATACATATTATTGTATAATTTTAGAACATATATTTAGCTTTATATTAAAAATTAATTAATATTAAATTCAATAAAATTAAATTATTGTATAACTTATACGGGTAATAAGGTGAACAAAACAATTTTCTAGTGATAAATATTGTTAATTGGGTTGATTACTAAAATATAGTTGTACATATATAATCCCAACTAATATTGTGGTATAATTGTTTAAGTTGGCACGTTAAATTCATCTCCCCTTAGAGATGCATAAAAAGCTCATCGGGCCGGGTTTTATCCGGGCTTTAAAAAGCCCGATTTTTTTTGAAAACGGATCGGGCTGGGCTTTTTATAAAATCGGGTCGGGCTTTCTGATAAATATAGGGCCCGTTTTAGGCCCACGGGTCGGGCCGGATCGGGCCGAATCAGGCTTATCCGGGCTTTTTATTTATATATTAAAAAAAATATTTTAATATTTTATAACTCGAATTATGAGTAGTTTAAGTACCGGAGAAAATAATATCTTGATATATCATATAGAGTAGTTTAGACACCGAAATAAATAACTAATTTTTAATATAATATATAAATAATTATATATACCTTAATTACTTCTAATATTATATTAGAATATTTTAAAAATCATAAAAAGTATTGTATATTTTCAAATTTTATATAAAATATCGGTTTTCTAATCGGGCTTTTCAAAAAGCCCGGCCTTTTATCCAGGCATTTATTTGGGCTTCGATTCGGGCTTTTATCTGGATTTTTTTTAATCCAGGCTTTTCGGGCTTCAGGTCGGGCCGAACCTGGGCCGGGCTTTTTTCCGGATCGGGCTTTTTTTCGGATCGGGTTTCGGATTTTTTGAACATCTCTATCTCCCCTAGTGCTACATGTAGCGTGTTTGATTCAAGATGCTTGTAATATTAATATTGAAAAATATTTTCCGGATTTTGAAAAAATAATATATAAGTATATTATATATAATGTAATATAATGAAAAATATTATTATTAACATTAATAATATTAATATTGCATATATGTTTTATTTTTAATTTAACAAATGTTTTGTTTTAATTTTAAACATTGGATAATAAATTTAGTTTCAATTTGTGTTAAATTCCTCTACAATGTTTGTGTCTAATGTTCATGTATATCTTTTCCATCATTGTTTTAATAGCTCCCTAGGTCTCTTTGGTTTGTTATGGGTGTTAAGTGGCATTTATATCCACTTAGAACGTCCTATAAAAGCTCGAATTGGTGTTTTGTACTCAAGTTATTTGTGTGTTTGATGTGTTTTTGTAGTGTTTTGCATTTCAGGACATAGTCGGAAGCAGGAAGGGTTTTACAATGTTTTTATGCTTAGAATGGTGTTAGGAAGGTGTCTTGGAAGATTGCTCGTTGAATGCCATCAAAAACCAGCAAAGAAAAAAAAGTTCGGAATTTTTTCGAGTAGCGCGCTGTGATTGCGCGCGCCCGCGCCAGTTTGTCAGAAGGACAGCGCGCCCGAAACTGAAGAATCTTGTTTCAACTAGAAGATTAATTTTCTGGACTTCCCTTCTGATTGAGCTGCTATATAATGACTCTTTAAAGACGTTTTTCATAACGGAGACTAAGAAAAAGACGGCGAGAAGACCTAGGAGCACAAATACAACAAAGGAGAAGAAAAGCTTAGTTATACTTGTGATTCTTTAATTGAGTTGTAATCTTGGATGCTAGTTTTCTTGTTTGTTAAACCTAATACTCTTGTTTAACGTACTTTGATTATTATTCAGTTTACAAAGACTTAGTTTATTATACCATGCTTTCATCGGAACCCACGATGATTATGAGTTCGGTTATGGGCTAATCGTTATCGTGGGGTTCTAACGGATTTACTTATGGATTTTAATAGTTAATTTGTTTCGATACTTTAGTGTGTGGTGATTGTATGATATCCTAGTATTGGTTGTGCTTATTCGTCTTATGAGCATCGAGAACTTATAAGATAATGTGTTAATCTCTATTGAAGCCAAAATGAAAATTGGGGTTTAGAACTTGTCATGCTAGCATAGGTTCTTGTATTTGATATGCATGATTCGTAGGTAATTTTAACCATCTTACTTGCCCTATAAAATCATGATAGATAACTTGTGCATTAAACCGTTATGTTGTCAAATTCTATAGACATATAGGGTCTCAATATAATTGGTGTCTATTCAGTTTCTATCTCTTTTGTGGATGTATGGTAGTAGGGTATTCGTACAACGAAAGTTGGCATTTAGTAGTTTCGTGTTATCTTATTAGTGTAAATCAACCTTAATTCTCTTAGCTAATATTAGTTAGTATAATCTCGTAGTTATAAACAATCTCAACTTGTTATCATCTTAGCATTGAATAATAACCATACCATTGTTGCATAAGTGCATAAATTGAAGTTAACCTAAAAGAGTCTCTATGGGAATGAACTAGAGGTAGTTCTATATTACTTGCGAACGCGTATACTTGCGTGTAATTTAGCGTGTATTTTCGTCCTAACAAGTTTTTGGCGCCGCTGCCGGGGACTCGTGGTTTACTTTTAGTTTATGTGCTTGACATCAGTGGTCGTTAAAGTTCACTGACTCGGATATTTTACTTACTTGTTTGTTTGTTGCTTTTTCAGCTACTCTAGAGAGCGTGTATGCTAATGCGTTCTCGATCTCGAAAGAGAACACTGGATAAAGCGGAGGAAGTTGTGGAAGAAGTTCTTGTTGAGGAGAAAGTTGACGAAGAAGCTCTTATTGCAATTGGAGAACCGGAAGCGAATACGAAAGCTTTGATGGATTACTCTCAACCAAAGATCAATGATATTCAGTCTAGCATTGTCAGACCAGCCATCGTGGCTAACACTTTTGAAATCAAGGCTAGCAAAATTCAGATGGTGCAGAACTCGGTTCAGTTTGGGGGTTCTTCGATGGAAGATCCCAACATGCATATTAGAGATTTCATCGAGATCTGCGGCACTTTCAAATTTAACAATGTGTCTGAAGATGCTATAAAACTAAGGCTTTTCCCATTCTCTCTGAGGGATAAAGCTAAGTGTTGGTTGCATTCTATATCACCTGGCTCTATCACTAAATGGGAAGATCTTGCTCAAAATTTTCTTACTAAGTTCGTTCTTGTGGCGAAGACTGATGCAATCAGGAATGCTCTTCCTCAATTTGTGCATCAATCGGGAGAGTCTTTGTGTGAAGCTTGGGATCGTTATAAGGAGATGCTTAGAAAGTGTCCTCATCATGGGATGCCTGAATGGATGATTATTAACTGCTTTTATAATGACTTGGGAGCACAGTCTAGAACCATGCTCGATGCAGCATCAGGTGGAGCCTTATAGGCCAAGAGCTATGATGAAGCTTATGAGTTGATTGAACTGATGGTTGCTAATGAATATCGGAACCCTTCTCAGAGACTAAATCAAGGCAAAGTAGCAGGAATTTTAAATGTGGATGCAGTTATTGCTATAGCTGCTCAGCTTAAGGCTTTGACGATGAAGGTGGATTTTTTGGCTAATTATGGAGTTAATCATATCACTAGTATCTGTGAGCTTTGTGCTAATGCACATGAGACAGAGCAGTGTGTTATATCTAGTGAATCAGCTCAGTTCGTGAGCAACTTTCAGAGGTCACAACACCTAGTTCCAACCACCTATCATCCCAATAACCGCAATCATCCTAACTTTAGCTGGAGCAATACTCAGAATGCGAATCAACAGCCTTATCAGCAGTATGTAGCAAAACAGTACAACTCTCCTGGTTTTCAACAAACGCAATATGCACTAAGACAACAACTCCAACTACAGTAATCTAATGAAAAATCTGAATTGGAGGAGTTGAGGGTCATGTGCAAGATCCAAGCGGTGTCTATCAAGACCTTGGAGAATCAAATTAGGCAGATTGCCAATGCCTTGCTGAATCGTCAACCGGGTACTCTTCCTAGTGACACAGAAGTTCCAGGCAAGAAGGAAGCAAAAGAGCAAGTTAAGGCAATTACATTGAGGTCTGGAAGGGTTGCAAGCCACGAAAAAGCTCAAGTTTCAGAATCTGAAGATGTGGCTGAAGAAGATGTGCAGAAGGAAGCAGAAGTGGAACAAAGGAAGAAAACTGTGGAACACACTCCTCCTGAGGGTAATACAGGGGAGAAACAGTTCTATCGTCCACCTCCTTTTCCTAAGAGGCTGCAGAAGCAAAAGTTGGATAAGCAGTTTGTGAAGTTTCTGGAGATGTTTAAGAAACTTTATATCAACATACCTTTCGCTGAAGCTCTTGAACAGATGCCTAGTTATGCGAAGTTTATGAAAGGCATTCTCTCTCGGAAAGTGAAGCTCGATGACTTAGAGACCGTTGCTCTAATGAGGAATCCAGTGTTGTGCTGCAATAAAAGTTGCATCTGAAACTTAAAGATCCTGGAAACTTCACTATTCATTGCACCATCTGAAACTTGTCGTTCGATAAGTGCTTATGTGATTTGGGAGCTAGCATCAATCTGATGCCTTTTTTTGTCTTCAAGAAGTTGGATTTACCTGATCTAAAGCATACTTATATGTCCTTACAGTTGGCCGATCATTCTATTACATATCCACGAGGTATTGTGGAGGATGTCTTGGTCAAGGTGGACAAACTCATATTTCCTGCTAATTTTGTAATTCTTGAGTTCGAGGAGGATAAAAAGATTCCCATAATCTTGGGAAGGCCATTTTTGGCTATTGACCGAACCTTGATAGATGTGCAGAAGGGTGAGATAACTATGCAAGTGTTGGATCAGGATGTGACTTTTAATGTATTCAATGCCATGAAATTCCCTACTGATAACGAGGAGTGCTTAAAAGTGAAATTGGTTGATTTCATGGTTACTTCAAAACTTGATCAAATGCTAAGGTCTGATGCCTTAGAGAAGGCCTTGTTGGGGAATTCAGATAGTGAAGATGATGAAGGTGATGAGCAGTTGTGTTATTTGAATGCTTCTCCTTGGAAGCGAAGGCTGGATATGCATTTTGAAACTCTTGGAATGTCAGAACTGAAAAATGTTGAGGGGCGTCTCAAGCCATCTATCGAGGAAGCTCCTACACTCGAGCTTAAACCATTGCCTAAGCATTTGAGGTATGCTTTTTAGGTGATGCATCTACTTTGCCTGTTATTATTGCATCTAACCTTTCTGGTAGTGATGAGGAAAAGCTCTTGAGAATTCTGAGAGAGTTCAAATCGGCAATTGGATGGACTATAGCAGATTGCATGCATAAAATTCTGCTAGAGGAAGGAATCAAGCCGACTGTTGAGCAACAAAGGAGGCTAAATCTGATAATGAAAGAGGTTGTGAAGAAGGAAATTCTCAAGTGACTAAATGCGGGGATCATCTATCCTATTTCTAACAGTTCTTGGGTGAGGCCGATTCAATGTGTGCCGAAGAAAGGAGGCATCACAGTTGTTGCTAATGAGAAGAATGAGCTCATTCCTACTCGAACAGTCACGGGGTGGAGAGTTTGCATGGATTACAGGAAGCTGAACAAGGCCACGAGGAAGGATCACTTTCCTCTTCCTTTTATTGATCAGATGTTTGACAGGTTGGTTGGGCATGAGTACTACTATCTTCTGGATGGCTATTCAGGTTATAATCGGATTTGCATCACTCTAGAAGATCAGAAAAAGACTACCTTCACTTGTTCATTCGGTACATTTGCCTTCAAAAGAGTTTCTTTCGGGTTGTGTGGTGCACCTACCACATTTCAGATATGCATGATGGTTATCTTCTCTGACATGATTGGTCAGAATATGGAGGTGTTTATGGATGATTTCTTTGTGTTCGGGGATTCTTTCGACGAGTGCTTGCAGAATCTTGGCGCAGTTCTTAAAAGGTGTGTTGAGACCAATCTAGTTCTCGACTGGGAGAAATGTCACTTTATGGTGCAACAGGGCATTATTCTTGGGCACAAGGTCTCTAGTAAGGGTCTTGAGGTGGATAAAGTCAAGGTTGGGGTCATCGAAAACTTACCTCCACCAATTTCTATTAAGGGAGTCCGCAGCTTTCTTGGTCATGCAGGCTTCTATAGGCGGTTCATCAAGGACTTCTCTAAAATCTCGAAACCATTGTGCAATCTGCTAGAGAAGGATGTTCCTTTTAAATTTGATGATGAGTGTCTAGCTGCTTTTGAGATCTTAAAGTAGAGCTTAATCACGACACCTGTCATAACTGCACATGATTAGAATGAGCCTTTTGAAATGATGTGTGATGCAAGTGACTATGCAGTTGGAGCAGTGCTTGGACAAAGGAAGAACGCCGTATTTCATGTGGTCTACTATGCTAGTAAGACCCTCAATGGTGCTCAACTAAACTATACTACTACTGAGAAATAACTCTTAGCCATTGTCCATGGTTTTAAGAAGTTTCGGTCTTGTTTGCTTGGGACAAAGGTGACTGTTTTCACTGATCACTCTGCTATTCGCTATCTTGTCTCAAAGAAGGACTCGAAGCCTAGACTGATTTGATGTGTTCTTTTACTTCAGGAATTTGAGTTGGAGATCACGGATAGGAAATTTACTGAGAATCAAGTCGTTGATCATCTCTCTCGGTTAGAAGATCCTAGTACAGCTTCACATGATAAGACATTGATTAATGAGTCTTTTTCTGATGAGCAGTTGTTTGGGGTGTGTTAGGTCCCAATTTGTTTATAGAAGGGGGGGTTGAATGCAAACAATACCGTTTAATCGAATAAAATGCGGAATAAAAAGGTGAAACAAAATTCAAGTTAAATAAAACTTTTATTAAACTTGAAAGGTGTTACAACTACGGTATCAGTTACAAGGGATTAATCTCAAGTCAATTATTACAAATCTAGAATAAATTCGACATGAACTTTTTCTATTTTTGCAATTAAAAGATCAAATGATAAATGCTATTTGAGATTAAGTTCTAGGGATTTTAATCCGCTAGATTGTTACACAAGAACAAGATAAATAATTCTAGTGGTTTGGATTTAACTTTACAATCTAGAATTTTGATCTTGAATAAAGCAGATGAAAAATGAAATAATTTGCTTTTGTTTCTGCTGTGTTCTTGACTTGTGTTTTCTGTTGAATTATTGCATCAAACTCTTCTGCTGTGTTTTTGTTGTTTAAGTAAACAGAACAATCCAGTTTACTCAGCAAGACTTTCGGCAAGACAATCAAATGAACTGGTATGACAATCCATTTGAACTGGTAGGACTTTCGGTGAGACTATCCTCTTGAACTAGCAAGACAATCCCAATAGCTAGTAAGACAATCAGAATGAACTAGCAAGACTTTCGGTATGACTATCAATTGTCATACCGATTGTCATAGTAGTTCAAATCACATTGTCTTACTGAATTATTAATAGATTTTAATCTAATAATAATTCTAAAAATCCTTAATATTAATTCTGAATTAATTAATCAATTAATTCAATTAATCAATTAATTCAATTAATCAATTAATTCAATTAATCAATAAATTAATTTTTGCAGATATAATTTATTTTCTTAATTAAATTATTTGACTTAATTAATTAATAGAGAATTAATACTAATCTTGAGCAGCAACCATTCTTCTGAAAATCTTCTGAAAATTACTGTCAATTATGAATCAATTCCACCACTTCAATGTTGACACTCGATGTACTGTCTGGTTCATGAGTGACTAACATCCGTGACGTTTCTTCAAACCTTGACCTTGATACTCTTGATTTTCTTCAGATTAAATCCTTGTAATTAATTGATACCCTGACGAGATCTCTGTCACTTGATTAAATCCACAATCTTGATTTATATCACTGAGGCTTGATCAATTTCTTGAGCTTCTTCCAGTGAATTAAGTCTTCAAGTCTGTAGATGAATAATGTTTCTTAACCCTTTGACAGATGTTACTTTGTGAGATCTCTCTGACGATAGATCCACTATTTACTTATTACATTCTTATTTGAGTTGAGTTATATCCTCGTATATATAAATAGGCTATGTCATATGCCTTTCAATCTCCCCCTATTTGCTTGTTAGACAATAACAACAAATACCTAGAGGATAACTCAACTAACAAATAAAAAAAAGATATAAACAGTAATGCAAAGTAAATAGCAGAAAAGTTCTGGATTATATTTAACATTTTCCAGATTCCAAAAGAAATTTACAAGTGAATACAAGATAGATGTTCCTCTAGCCTGAACATATAACTACATTAGACTATCTTGATTCATAAAGCTCTAATCATATTACATTGAGTTTTGAGCTAATTGACTTCAGTTGTCTTCTCTTCTGACTTCACCTTCTTCTAAATCTTGAAGCAACTCTTTGTCAAAGACACGATCCTTTTCTGAAGTGAAGCTTGCTGGTCTGACTGGTTGAACTCCAACTGACTTCAGCTTATTCTTGATCTGATTGTACCTTTTAATATTCTTTTCACAATAAGCTTGAATCAAATCAGCAGCTTGAGTCTTCAACATGGATGAGTATCCAGCAGTTCTTGAATGATGTTCCATCCAGACCAGATGCTTAGCTGAGTAGTCTTTAAGAGATTGTACATCTAGCTGACAGATTTGAAGACAATCAGACTTAAAGAATCTCACCTGATGAGGATTGTTGACCACTTGAGGACTAGCCCTGCTGGCAAACTCTTTAAGCCTTTCTCGAAGAACTTCATTCAATTCTGAGCTTCTTTTTACCTTGTTGAGAAGAACCCAAATCTCTGACAAAGAACGATTCTCAAACAGATGAAGTGACACCTTGAAAGATCCTTCACTCTGACAATATACAAAAATGCTCATCTCATTTAGGGATCTATCAAAAGCAGTTGTGATCCTTGAGACTTCAGTCTTGATAGCATTCATGTACATGTCATTGTTAGGATTTGAGATTTCCAGCTTGTCAAGAAGATGTAGGAACTGCCTATCATTGTTAGTGCTCAGCTGAGGCATATCAAGTACTCTCCTAGCTTCATCCCATTTTTCACCAATCTTCAGTCTGACATCTCTTCTCCTTTCTTGAGCCTTAATGTCATGAAGATGTTGCTTTTGAAGAGTTTCTGTTCTTTGTATGTCTTTCCTCATGTCAATGATCTGGGAGACCTTTTTGAGTTCAGCTTCTTTTCTTTTCATCTCTGACTGCTGCTGCTGAAACTCTTTCTCAAAGATAGGATCCACTGTAGCTTCCTCTTCCCATTCTCCAAAATCACTTTCCTCTTCAGCTTCAAATAAACCATCTTTATCTTCCAAGACTGGTTCAGTGGGAATGTCAAAAATGTCAAAGTCATCCTGTTCTCCACTGTAATAGACATCATCAGCCTTTCCTTTGTCCCCAGCAGAGGTATCTTTTTCTTTCCCCATTCCACCACTCCCTTTCTTCTCCCCCTTAGTTGAGGGATCCTCTACTGACTTTCCCTTAGATCCTCCATGACCTCCATCACCTCCCGAGCCTGAGCCTCCACCAGACGGCCCTTCAAAGTAAGTCCTTTGTTCTTCATTGGGACAGTGAGAATTTTTGATCATGTAGTACAGGTGCTTCATCCCTTCATTCAGATGTTCCATACCTGTCTCTATCTTCAGAAATCTAGAGGAATCCAGTGAATGATTCAGTTCAACCAAATCTTCAAGAGAAGTCATCCTTGTATGTAGAGAGCAGAAGTTAGAAATGTCATCAGCTGATAAAGTTGGAGTTTCCTGAATGGAATTGAGCTTTGGTGTGACAGTGTTCTTGAGATCTGAGATATCATTCCTTATGAGTGCCAGCTGATTGTTGATAGAGGTGGAAGAAGAAGACCGTTCAACCACTTGTGCTTTGAATGCTTGAGCTTCAGCTTGGATTTTAGCAAGTTCTTCTTTTAGAGCAACAATTTGAGCTAACAGGTTTTCAGTATCTGTGTCTATGTGTGCTCTCACCTGAATTTCACTCGTGTTTGGTTCACTCACCTCACGTGCTTGTGTTTCTCTCAATATAATTGCTCGTGAGGAGTCTTCCTGTTGCTGTTCTTCTGTACCTGCAGTTAAAATCACCCTAGCCTCTTCAAGAGAGGTCAGTGGTGGTGCAATGGGAATTCGCGAGTCCCGATCCTTAGTCAAACTTATCATTTCATGTGAAATAGATGTCTGAATTGCTTCAGGGATAGATTGACCGAGTTGCCCTCCACTTTCTCCAGATAAATCTGCGAGTGGAGAATCCCGTGAGGGAGCCAGAGGTGTTTGATCTGGGAGGGGAGAAAATGACTCTATTAAGGGTGGCTGAGAGTCAGATTTTCCCTCAGAAGTATGTGACTGCTCTTCTGCCGTAACTATGGCAGGCACTGTAACAGACTCTATGTGCACTCCTCGCTCTGTGTCCTGAGTATCATCTGTGGGTATGAATGGTTCCATTGTGAGTAATGGAATTGTGCTTGACTCAGTACAAGATGCCATGGCCCTATGGCGAATTTCAATAGATTCATCCTGTTGAGAGAATGTCTCTAGTAACTGTTCATTGGCCATTTCAAAGTCCATGTCCCGTTGGGAGGACAAGGATGGGCTTTCAGATGCCTCAGTATAAGTTCTTCTTTTCTTTGGAGGAGGCAGAGCTGAGGGTTCACTCACATTTAACAATGCACTACTTCCTATTAATCTTCTGGGTAACATTTTAGACAGTGGGGGAGAGGTTGAGATAGAATGTGACTCTGTGTTTGGCTCTATGACCTGGGATTGAAGCTGTGGTTCTACAACTTCATGGTCAGCCCTATCAACCACTGGGGGTCTTTCAACAGAAGCAGGAATGGAGTGAGAGTGAGGAATTACTACCTGTAATGGAAGAGCATCTGATGTTGGAGGAGCCTGGGTGGCTTGAACCATTGGAGGTTGAGGTTGTTGTTCATGACCGGGAAGATTGAAAATAGGTAAAGGAATATAAGTGGCCATGAAAGCAGATACAAGTACTGGAACTTGCATGAATTTAAAGGTTGTGTCTTGGCGGGTGTAAATCTTTTTGCTTACTGGAGGGGGTTCGGTTACTGCAGAGTTAGCAAAAAGGGCTTTGTGTTCAGGTGTGAGAAGATGATCTGCTATAAGCATGAGAAAACGAGCATAGTAACATGATACCCTATGATTTGTAGAATGATCACGTAAAGCAGTTGTGAGACGTCTCAAGAGAATGGGAAAAAGTAGTTTGCCAAAATTGATCCTTGATTGAAAACAACCGCAAGACCAATATACTGCAGAGTGGAAGTGATGTTGTGAAAGTTGGATTTAGTGCAGTTGGCAAATACTTTAGAAAGTGTATCGAAGAAAATATCCCATTCAGACACCAAATTGGATTTTGAAAGTTTGGTTAAATTGATCACCCCCTGATAGTGAATAGCATGGAAAAAGTTTGTGATATCATTTTCAGAGGGTAAATTACAGAAATTGTCCAATGGAAAATTTAACGCCTGATTGATGACTGATTCATCAACTACATACTGTGTGTTTGCCACGGTGAATGAAAAAGATTTTGAATCATCGGCCACAGTAGAGGTTGTGCAAATCAGTCTAAGCAGATCGACATTTAAAATCACATTTGATTTAAT
Organism: Apium graveolens; assembly: GCF_009905375.1. Classification (NCBI taxonomy): domain Eukaryota; kingdom Viridiplantae; phylum Streptophyta; class Magnoliopsida; order Apiales; family Apiaceae; genus Apium; species Apium graveolens. Next base: position 70,183 of record NW_027419479.1, read on the forward strand.
AGCAGAGCTAACAATCGAATGGTCATTTAAAAATCTAATCCACGGCTTAAATTTTTCTACATCACATTTTTCTGGATTAAAATAACCAACCTGATTATGCGAGACAATTTGGAAATTGAGGGCCATTTAAAATAATAATAAGACACACACTTTCAGAATTTTAAGAATACTATTAAGAAAATTCGAATTAATTAAATTAATTTAATAATTCGAATCAAATTAATTATAATCGAAAAATTTAGACAGAAATGTATCTCGTTAAACTTCTTAACTCACAAACGCAGATTTGACAAGCCAAAAGACACAAATTAGAAATTAAAAAAAATTCCCAAAATCAACAAACAGAAACTGATTTTTTTTAACAAAAATCCAACAGCACTTCTGTATGTATATACTTGTATGTATATATCACAGGAGTGATGATTTTTGTATGCTGAGTAAAAACTCGAGCAAGGAAGATCAAATGGCGAATTGGGAGTAGCTGTTCGAAGAGAGAGAGAGAGAAAGAAGGAGACTGTTGAAATTTTGAAAGAAAATGAACTGATGAAGATTAAAACAGCCACAAAAATGATTAAGTAGTATAACTGGTATGACAATCCGGGATTGTCATACCGATTGTCATACCGATTGTCATACCAGCTTAAAAACAGACTAAATAAATAAATATAACTGGTATGACAATCTGATAGTCATACCGATTGTCATACCAGTATAAATTAAAAGAAAATATATATATATAATGTTTATAACTGGCAAGACAATTGATAGTCATACCGATTGTCTTGCCAGTATAAAACTATACTGAAAAACACTAAAATGACAATTATATACTGAAATGACTTTCAGCAAGACAATTTCAATTGTCTTGCCGATTGTCATTCTGGAAATAGAATGTTTACAAACAGAATTAATATGTATATATATGTGTATATATATAAGTACTGAAATGATTTTCAGCAAGACAATTTTAATTGTCTTGCCGATTGTCATTTCAGTAGAAAGACAATCAAATATGTACAGAAAATATGAAAAACTGAAATAAAGTCTTATATAAATAGTAGAAATTCAGAAAATATTTACAAAAACAAAGACAATATTTCAGAATTTATTATTTTTATTTCAAAAATAGATTTCTGTTGAATTTTAGCAAATAAAATTCATAGAAAATTTTTTTTTAGAGAAAATAAAATATTCTTAGATATTTGAAGTTAACAAGTCGAGTAAATAAAACAGATAAGATAATAAAAATTCCATAGAAATAAGCAAGAAATATGATAGAATGATAAAACAAATTTGCAAATGAATTTTTCATTTATGAAAAATTCATTTGTAAATTCATTCAAGAACAGATCTCAGATATTAACTAAATTAATCACTAAAACTATTCAACATGTCCAATTTACCAACTAATCTGGTAAATGTGGATTCATCAAGTGGTTTAGTGAAAATATCTGCTATTTGTTCTTCTGTTGGAACAAAGAATAGTTCAACAGTACCATTCATGACGTGCTCTCTAATAAAATGATACATGATGTCAATGTGCTTTGTCCTCTAGTGCTGCACAGGATTGTTGGTGATGGCTATTGCACTTGTATTGTCACATAAAATAGGAATTTTGTTCACTACAGAGCCATAGTCTCGTAGCTGGTTCCTAATCCACAAGATCTGAGCACAGCAGCTTCCAGCAGCAATATATTCAGCCTCGGCCGTTGAGTTGGAAACTGTTTGCTGTTTCTTGCTGTACCATGAGACTAGCCTGCTTCCTAGGAATTGACAACTTCCTGAGGTGCTTTTCCTATCAACAACACTTCCTGCGTAATCTGAATCTGTATATCCAACAAGGTTAAAACCAGATTCTTTAGGGTACCAAATACCTAGATTTGGTGTTCCCTTAAGATATCTTAAGATTCGTTTAACAGCAACGAGATGAATATCTCTAGGATCCGCTTGGAACCTTGCACATAAACATGTAGCATACATAATATCTGGTCTACTTGCAGTAAGATAGAGTAACGATCCAATCATACCTCTGTAGCTTGTGACATCTACCTTAATGGAGTTTTCACATGGTCCAAGCTTGACAGCTGTAGTTGATGGAGTCCTTGCTGATGCAGAATCCTCTAGATTGTACTTTTTGAGGAGTTCCTTGAGATACTTGGATTGACAAATAAATGTTCCATCTAACCTTTGATTTACTTATAATCCAAGAAAGAACTTCAGCTCTCCCATCATGCTCATTTCAAACTTGATGTGCATTAACTTAGCAAATCTCTTACAGAGATTATCATTAGTAGACCCAAATATTATATCATCCACATAGACTTGGACTAATATAGTATCATTCTTATGTTTTTTAGAAAAGAGAGTTTTGTCTATGACACCTCTAATAAAGCTATTTTCAATAAGAAATTCAGAGAGAGTGTCATACCATTTTCTTGGAGACTGTTTTAGCCCATAGATAGCCTTGAAAAGAAAGAAGACAAAATCCAAATGATCTGGATCTTCAAAACCAGGAGGTTGCTCTACATATACCTCTTCATCCAGCTTTCCATTCAGAAAGGCGCTCTTGACATCCATTTGATAAACTTTAAAGTTTGAAAATGCTGCGAATGCCAGAAATATCCTGATGGCCTCAAGTCTAGCCACTGGAGCATATGTTTCATCATAATCAATGCCTTCAGCTTGAGAATACCCTTTTGCTACCAGTCTTGCCTTGTTTCTTGTAACCACACCATCTTCATCTAGTTTATTCCTGAATACCCACCTAGTACCAATAGCCTTCTTGTGTGTAGGTCTAGGTACTAGTTTCCAGACTTGTTGACTTTCAAACTGACTGAGCTCATCTTGCATAGCAATCACCCAATCTGGATCAGTTAGTGCTTCTTCAATCTTCTTAGGTTCCATCTCAGAAAGAAATCCTGAGAACAGACACTCATTTTAAGTAGCACGTCTAGTTCTGACTCCAACATCTGGATCACCAATAATCAACTCAAAAGGGTGAGCTTTATTCCAGACAGTCTGTCTTGGAAGATTTGATCTTGATGATTCGCCTTGAAATTCATTGTGATGTTGTGTCCTACTAGATGATCCTTCAGCATCTCCCTCTGAGTTATTGCCATGTTGACTTGAAGATTCTCCGTCAGTAGCAGTGGTATCTCCATTGTTGCCAAAGTTTCCATCACTATTACCTTGAGTATCATCATGATTAACAGGTTCTTCACCAGCAACAACCTCAGGTTCTTGACCATGTTCTGATTCTGAATCTGACATATCATCAAACTTCAGTTTCTCAGAAGGATCTTCAGTTTGGATACTAGGGAGTTTAGTGTCATCAAATGTAACATTGACACTTTCAGTTACTTTGTGTTGATCAATGATATACACTCTGTATGATCTTCTTCCATATCCAACAAAAATACCCTCATATGCCTTTGCCTCGAACTTACCACGACGATCATCTCCATCCTTGAGCACGAAGCATCTGACACCAAATACATGAAAGTATTTGATAGAAGGTTTCTGTTCATTCAAAATCTCATAAGGAGTTTTCATGAAGTCTTTGTTGATTAGAGTTCGATTCTGAGTATAACATGCAGTATTGACAGCTTCAGCCCAAAAGTACATTGGAAGACCTGATTCACTTAACATCATTCTTGCAGCTTCAATCAATGTACGATTCTTCCTTTCTACCACTCCATTTTGCTGAGGGGTTCTAGGAGCTGAAAATTGTCTGGTAATCCCTTTGTCTGTACAGAATTCATTGAGAAGTGCATTCTTGAATTCTGTCCCATTATCTGACCTTATTGCTCTAACAGGGACATTAGAATCTAATTCAATCATCTTGATATGATCAATCACAACTTGTGGTGTTTCATCCTTAGAGTGAAGAAATAAAACCCACGTATACTTGGAATAGTCATCAACTATCACAAGACAGTAACACTTCATTGACATCGAAAGGACATTAACTGGTCCAAATAAATCCATGTGCAATAATTGCAGAACACCAGTTATGGAAGATGTGTTAGTGCCTCTGTGACTTGCTTTCTTTGACTTTCCTTTCTGGCAAGCCTCACATAGTCCTTCTGGAGAGAATTCCAGCTGAGGCAGACCTCTTACCTATTCTCTTTTTACAAGAGAATTCATTGTTTTAAAATTGAGATGAGAAAGTCTCTTGTGCCATAGCCAACTCTCATCTGACGATGCCTTTGCATAGAAACAATTGACTTCAGGATTGCTTCCAGAGTTCATGTCAGCTACGAACAGATTTCCTTTCCGGATTCCCATTAAGGAGGGTTTTTCACTTTTCTTGTGCAGAATCTGACACTTCAGCTTGTCGAATAAAACATTGTAGCCGTTGTCACAGAACTGACTAATGCTAAGCAGATTGTGTTCAAGTCCTTGCACAACATATACATTTTCAATGATAACATTTCCAGCTAGCAAACAGCCATATCCCTCCGTTAAACCTTTGCTGTTATCTCCAAAGGTAACCATTGGGCCAGCTTTCTCAACCACATTTGATAGCAGGGCTCTATCTCCGGTCATATGTCTTGACGATCCGCTGTCAAGAATCCACACTACCGGTTGTACCTGTTTAATGCCCTGCAATACAAATGGATTAGACCTTCTTCGGAACCCAAGCTTGGCTGGGTCCGGCATATTTGTAAAATTGGCCTTTATCAGGCAAAACAACATTCTTAATTTTAATATTCTCAACGTTCTCAATGACTGAACATTTGACCTTGTGAACAGCCTTGACAAATTTCTGTTTAGGCTTAGGCACAAATGTCTCCTTTCTAGCTTTAGGAGGACTAGCAGTCTTAGACCTATCATGCTTTCTATTATTCACATGCTGACGAGGAGTAGTCTTATCATTAGAAACATGCTTACCATTAAAATAAGCATACATCAGATTAAAAGCACAAGACATACAATCAGGAACACCACATGCTTTATGAGAGGGATTAACAATAGGCAACTTATGCATGGTAGACATGGCATTTGTGTTATCCAACTCATGTGTGTCTGAGTTAGTCTCAGTTGCTTTCACGACCTTGACTGGAACTTTTGACACACTTGACTTGGAGACAGCTTTCTCATTAGCATTATCTTCAGCACGAATTTCTTCTTGAATAATAAATGAGGTCTCATCAAATGGTTCAGCAATTGATTCTTTATAGAGGGGTTCATCAACACCCTTAAGCACATGTGGTACTTCCCTGCCTTTAGCACAGACATGAGGAGGGGAGTTTATGCCTAATTTTCCAATAGCAGCATTGTAATCATAACCTATTCCAGATGTTTGATTAACAGCTTGCTTATTGTAAAACTCTTTGGACTTCGAACAAGAATTAAAGTAAGCCTTAACCTTAGCCTCAAGACCAGTGATCTTGTCTTTAAGAATAGTTTCAAGTTATCTATAATAGTCAACTCTATTCTCTAGAAAAGACACTTGTTCTTTTAATTTATCTTGATTAATGTGCACAAGTCTTAATTCATTGACCTCTTTCTCAAGGTCTTTGATTTGTTGATTTAACAATTCATTATCACGACGAGCACAATCTAAGGAACCTCCTAGATGATAAACTAATTCAGCATCAGTAAATTTTACCTCTTTTCTTGACGATGAGGTGCTTGCATCACTAGCCATGAGAGCAAGATTCCCAACTTCTTCATCTTCACTGTCAGTATCATCCCAGCTTCTTCCCTTTGCCAGGTAAGCCCTTTCAGATTTACTCTTCTGATTAGAATCGTAAGAGTTCTTCCTAGCTTGTTTTGGCTTCCTGTATTCTGTGGCAAAGTGTCCCAACTCATTGCAGTTGAAGCATCGAATGGTGCTTCGATCAACCATCCCTGTTTTATACCCACCACTGCTGGTGTTAGAGGATGAAGATCCACCTTTCTGAAATCTGTTGTAGTTGGACTTGTACTTGAACTTGGGATTCCTTTTGAATCTGACATTTGAGAATCTCTTGACAATCAGGGCCATTGACTCATCCTCCAATTGCTCCAGTTCTTCCAAGGAATAATAATCATCTCCTGATTGATTTGTAGTAGGAGAATCAAATTCTGCTACTATCACATTATCTTCAACCTTGGAGGACTGTACCATTCTTTCTGACTGTTGAGATTGTTGTTGATATTGTGGTTGTTGTTGTTGTTCATCAGCTACTAGAGCAGTAGATGTGCTGACCACTCTTTCTTTCCCGTAAACTTCCTTCTGCTGAATCTGCTCCAACTCATAAGTCTTTAACACACCATAGAGCCTTTCCAAAGAAATCTCACTCAGATCTCTTGCTTCTCTTATGGCAGTGATTCTATGTTTGAGATGAGTTGGCAGTGTTAAGAGGAACTTTTTGTTGACCTCCCTGATGGAATAGTATTTACCATTAATGTTCAGGTTGTTGATCAATGCATTGTACCTCTCAAACACTTCAGTGATTCCTTTCCCTGGATTGGATTTAAAGTATTCATACTCAGAGGTTAGGATTTCTAGCTTGTTCTCCCTAACTTCCTCTGTGTCTTCATTAATAATCTCAATAGTTTACCAGATATGTTTGGAATCTTTACAATTCATCACATGTCTATTCATCAAGGGATTAAGGGAATCTACTAAGATTAATTGAAGGCTAGCATCCAGGGAGGCTTCTTCTACTTCAGCAGGAGAGAAATCCTCAGGATCTTTCACATAAGTTCTCGCTTTGGTGATCACCACATCATTTTCTATTACCTCTGGTTCAATAACCATAGGAATTTTTGGACCCTTCTTTAACACTTGCAAATATTTGGGATTAGCAACTTGTAAAAATAGTAGCATCTTCTTCTTCCATATAACATAATTTTCTTTATCGAAAAGTGGAATTTTAACGGTTCCAACTTTTTGTGTAGTCATTATGAATTTTTGAGTGAATAAAAAATTCAAGAAGTGAAAGAAACACAAAAGTCTAGGATCTAGATTTGTACGTTAATCAGAAGGCACTGATACCAATTGTTAGGTCCCAATTTGTTTGTAGAAGGGGGGTTGAATGCAAACAATACCGTTTAATCGAATAAAATGCGGAATAAAAAGGTGAAACAAAATTCAAGTTAAATAAAACTTTTATTAAACTTGAAAGGTGTTACAACTACGGTATCGGTTACAAGGGATTAATCTCAAGTCAATTATTACAAATCTAGAATAAATTCGACATGAACTTTTTCTATTTTTGCAATTAAAAGATCAAATGCTAAATGCTATTTGAGATTAAGTTCTAGGGATTTTAATCCGCTAGATTGTTACACAAGAACAAGATAAATAATTCTAGTGGTTTGGATTTAACTTTACAATCTAGAATTTTGATCTTGAATAAGGCAGATGAAAAATGAAATAATTTGCTTTTGTTTCTGCTGTGTTCTTGACTTGTGTTTTCTGTTGAATTATTGCATCAAACTCTTCTGCTGTGTTTTTGTTGTTTAAGTAAACAGAACAATCCAGTTTACTCAGCAAGACTTTCGGCAAGACAATCAAATGAACTGGTATGACAATCCATTTGAACTGGTAGGACTTTCGGTGAGACTATCCTCTTGAACTAGCAAGACAATCCCAATAGCTAGCAAGACAATCAGAATGAACTAGCAAGACTTTCGGTATGACTATCAATTGTCATACCGATTGTCATAGTAGTTCAAATCACATTGTCTTACTGAATTATTAATAGATTTTAATCTAATAATAATTCTGAAAATCCTTAATATTAATTCTGAATTAATTAATCAATTAATTCAATTAATCAATTAATTCAATTAATCAATTAATTCAATTAATCAATAAATTAATCTTTGCAGATATAATTTATTTTCTTAATTAAATTATTTGACTTAATTAATTAATAGAGAATTAATACTAATCTTGAGCAGCAACCATTCTTCTGAAAATCTTCTGAAAATTACTGTCAATTATGAATCAATTCCACCACTTCAATGTTGACACTCGATGTACTGTCTGGTTCATGAGTGACTAACTTCCGTGACGTTTCTTCAAGCCTTGACCTTGATACTCTTGATTTTCTTCAGATTAAATCCTTGTAATTAATTGATACCCTGACGAGATCTATGTCACTTGATTAAATCCACAATCTTGATTTATATCACTGAGGCTTGATCAATTTCTTGAGCTTCTTCCAGTGAATTAAGTCTTCAAGTCTGTAGATGAATAATGTTTCTTAACCCTTTGACAGATGTTACTTTATGAGATCTCTCTGACGATAGATCCACTATTTACTTATTACATTCTTATTTGAGTTGAGTTATATCCTCGTATATACAAATAGGCTATGCCATATGCCTTTCAGGGTGCAAGAGGAAAAACCGTGGTTCGCAGACATTGTGAACTACCTTATGAGTAAATTTATGCCTCCAGACTTGTCTTCTGCTCAAAGGAAGAAGTTTTTTCATGAGGTGAAGTGGTACATGTGGAATGAGCTGATTCTGTTTAGGCAAGGAGCTGACCAAATCATCAGGAGATGTATTCCGTACATCAAGATGGAGGGTATCTTGCGAGACTGTCATTTGACTGTTTATAGAGGCCACTATGGTAGAGAAAAGATAGCAGCTTGTATCCTTCAAGTAGAATTATTCTAGCCTACATTATTTAAGGATGAGCATCAGTTCGTTTTGAAATGTGATCGCTGCCAGCGTTTGGGTGATGTCTAAGAGGGATGTGATGTCTCTGAATGTGCTTCTCGAGGTTGATGTCTTCGATGTTTGGGGAAATGACTTCATGGGGCCATTTGTCTCATCTTGCAATAATCAGTATATCTTGTTGGCGGTTGATTATGTGTCGAAATGGGTGGAAGTCAAGGCTTTGCCAACAAATGATGCAAAGGCAGTGCTTAATTTTCTTCACAAGCAGATATTCACAAGATTTGGGACTCCAAGAGTCGTAATCAATGACGAGGGATCGCATTTCTGTAATCGCAAGTTCACTGTTATGATGCAGCGATATAATGTGAATCATCGTATTGCTACAGCCTACCATCCTCAGACTAATGGTCAAGCTGAGGTGTCTAACAGAGTCAAGCGTATTTTAGAGAAAGTTATGTGTCCATCCAGGAAGGATTGGTCTTTGAAGCTGGATGAAGCTGTTTGGGCGTATCGAACATCATACAAGACTCCGCTAGGCATGTCTCTGTTTCACTTGGTTTATGGTAAGGGATGTCATTTGCCTGTGGAATTAGAGCACAAAGCTTGTTGGGCTTTGAAGAAACTGAACCTCGATTCGGATGTAGCTGGTAAGAAAATGATGCTTCAATTGAATGAACTCGATGAGTTTCGGCTTCAAGCGTATGAGAACAACAAAATGTATAAGGAAAAAGTTAAGAGGTGACACGATAGAGGTCTAGTGCTCAAATCATTTGTGTCGGGGCAACAAATTATTTTGTTCAACTCTCATCTCTGTCTTTTTCCTGGAAAGTTGAAGTCGAGGTGGTCAGGGTCGTTTGTTATCAAAACTATGTTTCCACATGGAGCGGTGGAGATTTTTGAGAATGATCCAGGCCAAGCGTTCAAGGTGAATGGACAAAGGTTGAAGCATTACTATGGGAATACGGCAAACCGTGAGGTGGTTAGTGCCTTTTTATTGTCCACTTGATCTCGGGATTCGACGTCAAGCTAGGGACGTAAACCAAGTGCTTCTTAGGAGGCAACTCAAGTTTGTTGTATATTAGTAGGTGTTAAAAGGAAGAAAAAGAAGAAAAACACAAAAAAATCATAAAAGCAGAAGATACAGGGGAAATTTTGATAGAAGCACAGCGCGCCCGCGCTGAAAAAGACAGTAACTACGCGCGCTCGCGCTAGAAGCGGGGCGGCTGTGCTAGAATTCCAGTATCACGGCGTGTCCGTGCTGCACCCCTATAGAAGAAAAAAATAGAAAAATCAAAAAATCAAAACAAAATCAAAGTCCAACCGATTTTCCTCCTCCACCTACCATAATTCCCTCTCCAAATCAGTTTTAATCACCCCATTAGTCCCACTAATTCCATATCTTTTCCCGCTTCTTTTCTAAACCTAATTCTACACCCTATATATACATACACTTATACTCAATCATCTCCATCACTTTTTCAATTATCAAAACTCTAAATCTCTCTTACACACATCTTTTCTCTCAAACTTATTCGAATTCAATGGCACCCAAGAGACAAAGAACCCAAGTTAGCAGCATCACCACCGATTCTTCTAGTGTTGGGGGTGTGAGGCCCAGGTTTGCAACTCCGGAGGCTGAGACGGAGTATACGAGGCTGCTATCGAAGCCCATATCCAAGGAGTGAGGTTTTCTGCCATCAGGGAGAGATGGTAAGTTACTATAGATGATTATGGAGATGGGTTGGGTTGCTTTTTGTGATGCACCCACCGATGTGCCCATGAGTGTGGTTCGCGAGTTTTACGCGAACGCGAATGCGGATAATACGGGTACTCGGTGGTTAGGGGATTGACGGTGGATTATACTATGGATGTGATCAGGAGGGTGATTAGCCAGCCCGAGAGACAGCCGGGTCAGGAGGATTGAGTGACGAAGATGGGGGAAGATTTTAACTTGGACATGATTATTGCTACTCTCTGCATTCCCGACATTCACTGGAAGTTCAAGAAGGGGTCGAACGAGTATGTTACTTTCCCTGCTTTGTGCATGAACAGGTATGCTCGTGCATGGAACTCATTTATTTGTGCTAACATTATGCCTTCATTACATGTACATGATGTTACGGTGGACCGGGCAAAGCTGTTGTGGGGTATTCTGCAGGGTGATTATGTGGACTTGGGGTCCATTATTTTTTAGGAGATTTTGAGGTTTCTGCGAGGGAGCACTACGTGTTCTATTCCGTATGCATTGATCGTGACGAAGCTGTGTGTGACAATTGGAGTTCATTGGCATGCACACGAGCAGCTGTAGTTGCCTAGTACCCCGATTGATAGTTCGATGATAGCAGTGATGCCGAATTGGTATATGGGAAAGGCTGATGAGAAGGGGCTCGGTTACTCTTATGATCACTTGCCGGGTGGACGACCAGCTGATCAGACATATGCTGGTGGTTCTGCTCAGGCTAGTAGAGCAGCATGGTGACATCAGATGGGAGAGGCCGGTTCTTCGCAGCAGCAGCAGGATGTTGAGGGCAGTGTTGGTTTGAGTTCAGTGCAGTATAGGCGCTTGTTGAAGAGGATGGATGCGATGCATAACATCCATAGCAGGTTTGCGCAGGACCTTACCCAGGTGTTGGGTACAACATTCAGAGTCACAGGAGTTGACATCCAGTGGCCAGTTTTTGGTGAGGACTCTGTGTACCCACCTCCTGACACTCCACCCGTTGAGGGTGATGATCCTGATTCCGAGTAGATATGCCTGATTCCTTACTATAACCTTCACCGAGGACAGTGAATATTTTAAGTTTGGGGGTGATAGTTAAGGAATATATGTTATGTGTGTGTTCATATAGTTACATATTCATGATAGTTTAGTTCATATAGTTGCATATTTGCCATGTAGTAGTTTTTAGTATTTTGCATGTTAGTATGTTGCATACAGATTGCATATGCATTATATCACGATCCCTTAAGTTTACTTTACCGATTGATTTATGATAATGATGCTAGTGTAGTGATGTCATATAGAGGGATGTTAAGTCCTATCTAGTTGATTTGCATGCTAGAAGCAATAAATTTTTTACTAAGTCTTATATGTTGCTTGAGTGCTAGATCATGATCATATTTTGTTTGTTTGTCGAGGTTTAATCACTTGTTTATATCTAGAATGTATGATATTCTCTTAGTGGCGTAATAACATGGATATTTAAAAATTGGAGAAAAATATTGGATTTCATTGCTAGTTGTTGTGGCTAGGTTTCAAATGGCAAGTAGTCAGCTCATATTTATATGAGTAGTTTAGGGTTGAACGAGATGGAACGAAACGCACTCGTTCAGAAATTGTTGAAAAAAAAGAGAAAAAAATGAAAAAGAAAAAGAAAAAGAAAAAATATGTGTTGTGCATAATTGATCACGAGTGGGCTCTTTAATACTCGAGTTATTAAGTTCTTAGGGGACTTTGTGCCTAGTGACCTAAGGATTTTATATTCTGGGATCCACTAACCTAACACTCGCTACATGGGTATTATTGTATAAGTCTTTTGTGGACCTCACTCATTGCACCATCAAATAAACATGTTTTTGTTTGTTTATGTGTTATCAATAAAATCATAAATCAGTGTATAACTCCGATATAAAAATTGAAGTGTTGTCAGTCATTTTGAGTTTAGCGTTTATTCTATTTATAACCTTGTGATTGCCTTGATGAAGAGTGAGTCATGATTATTGATCTAGTGGCGATAGTATATCTGTTAAGCATTTGCACACACGCACGAATCTGGCTTGTGAGTTAAATTATTGGATTTGATTGATCTTTGTGCGAATAACTGCATTTGTTGAGATGTTGCTCATTGATTGGTTTAGTTATTCTGGGGGGATCGTTGCATTCATGTTAGTTGCATTCATGCATTTATATTTATCGTTCTTTGATCCTGTTTATGCTTGAGGACAAACATCGGTTCAAGTTTGGGGGTATGTTAAGTGGCATTTATATCCACTTAGAACATCCTATAAAGGCTCGAATTGGTGTTTTGTACTCAAGTTATTTGTGTATTTGATATCAGATCATAGTCGGAAGCAGGAAGAGTTTTACAATATTTTTATGCTTGAGGAAGGTGTCTCGGAAGATTGCTCGTTGAATGCCATCAAAAACCAGCAAAGAAAACAAAGTTCAGAATTTTTTCCAGTAGGTCAGCGCGCCCGCACTGTGATAGCGCACGCCCGCGCCAGTTTGTCAGAAGGACAGCGCGCCCGCGCTGGGAGAGCGCGCGGTCGCGCCAGGCTGAAACTGAAGAATCATGTTTCAACTAGAAGATTGATTTTCTGTACTTCTCTTATGATTGGGTTGCTATATAATGACTCTTTGAAGATATTTTTCATAACGGAGACTAAGGAAAAGACAGCGAGAAGAACCAGGAGCACAAATACAACAAAGGAGAAGAAAAGCTTGTTTATACTTGTGATTCTTTAATTAAGCTGTAATCTTGGATGCTAGTTTTCTTTTTTGTTGAACCTAATACTCTTGTTTAACGTATTTTGATTATTATTCAGATTATAAAGACTTAGTATATTATACCATGCTTTCATCGGAACCCGCGGTGATGATGAGTTCGGTTATGAGCTAATCGTTATCGTGGGGTTTCAACGGATTTACTAATGAATTTCAGTAGTTAATTTATTTCGATATCTTAGTGTGTGGTGGTTGTATGATATCCTAGTATTGGTTGTGCTTATTCGTCTTATGAGCGTCGCGAACTTATAAGATAGCGTGTTAATCTCTATTGAAGCGAAAGTGAATACAGGGGTTTAAAACTTATAATGCTAGCATAGGTTCATGTATTTGATATGCATAATTCGTAGGTAATTTTAACCATCTTACTTGCTCTATGTAATCATGATAGATAACTTGTGCATTAAACCGTTATGTTGTCAAATTTTATAGAAATATAGGGTCTTAATATAACTGGTGTCTATTCAACTTCTATCTCTTTTGTGGATATCTGGTAGTAGGGTATTCGTACAACAAAAGTTGGCGTTTACTAGTTTCGTGTTATCTGATTAGTGTCATCACCATTGCATGCTAAAGTTAAGAATAAAAAGGCTATTGAATGAAGTATTTAATGAAGTTAGAATCTCATGTTTGTGTTATATAAGTAAATAAACCTTAATTCTCTTAGCTAATATTAGTTAGTATAATCTCGTAGTTATAAACAATCTCAACTTGTAATCATCATAACATTGAATAGTAATCATACCATTGTTGCATATGTGCATAAATTGAAGTTAAACTAAAAGAGTCTCTGTGAGAACGAACTAGAAATAATTCCATATGACTTGCGAACGCGTATACTTGCGTGTAATTTAGCGCGTGTTTTCGTCCTAACAGGGGGCTTCCGTGAATATTTTTTTAGCTCAATTTATCCATGTAATATTTTTTTTTGGAATGAAGTAGTTGTTTATTCATAAAAATTTTAAAAAATCAAAATTAAAATAGTGAAAAAATGAATTAAATTAGGATTTAAGCAAATGAAAAAAATTACCGAGTTTTGTTTGATTATAATATTTGTTGGACTAAAATTTTAAATTATTATTGAATTAAACATGATTTCGTGATTTTCGTGTGGGTTATAAAATCGTCAAAATCTGATTTATGGAATTCAATATTGAGCTGGAATTGAAGAAAAAGAATAATTACGAAATTTGCATTATTACTTTATTTAATTTAGGATGTCTACCTCTTATGGTTTAAATATTGAAAAATCTATTTTCCCATTTAAAATACCAATTTATAGTTGATTAGAGAATATTATTTTAATTTAGATCCAACAGCTATGATCAATTTATTTAAATATCTATATATTCTTCTCTGTCCCTTTTTTTAACTGCTCGATAATTAATATTTAATGTGATTATTGCATCCGCTAAATATATTTATAAATTAATTAACCAATAAAATATCAGGAGATGGGACTTGGAAGGGAATAGAGAATCGGAATTCACGCTGCAGTTGGCAAAAATAATGAAAATATAGATAAATTGGTCACTATTTCATATTTAAAGGTAGAAATGACTTTGAATTTTAGTAGAATTAAAAAAAAAAGCTTAGTTAAAGCATATAAATCTAGTATTGATTTGGTATCTTAACGTAGAATACACGACATAAAATTAATATACATGAAATAAATAAATAATGAAATGATAAGTTTAAATTGTATAAATATATTTTATTTATACATATTAATATATCGATATAAATAAAGTTTAAAAAACAAATCAGAAAATAATAAGACACGTAAAGTAGAGGGTGATGGCCAAAAATACCTTTTTTTTAGAAGTTGTAACAAGAATACCACTTTTTGGAGTTTATGGCCAAAAATACTCTTCTAATACGCATTTTAGAAATGGGTAAATCTATTACGCATCTGACAAATGGGTATTACATAAAAAAAATTAAAAAAAAAAAGAGAAGAACATGTGATACGCATGTCACAAATGCGTATCACCAGAATCAAATGGGTGATACGCATTTTGTGAATGCGTATCTTATTTTTTATTTTATTTTTATTTTTTTCAATTTTTTTGATACGAATTACCCATTTTTAAAATGCGTATTAGTATACCCAACTGAAAAATGCGTATTAGACGGGTATTTTTGGCCAAAATTTTAAAATGATGTATTTTTGTCACAAACTCTAAAAAAAAAGGTATTTTGTCATTTTTTTTTAAAGTAGACAGCATGATAGTAGTGTTGAGAAACTCACTAACAAGTATAGCAACATAGAGGCAAGTGTATAAAGAATTTAACAAGTTTAGGCCAAGACCATAGTTAACAAAACAAAACATGCAGGTAAACAAAATCAGTAACTGAAATAACGAAGAGAGAAAGAGAGATGTACCCGAAACCATAGCTTAATTCAATTTTAGAGCTTAATTCACTGTTGAAAGCTATGGTTTCGGGTACATCTCTCTTTCTCTCTTCGTTATTTCAGTTACTGATTTTGTTTACCTGCATGTTTTGTTTTGTTAACTATGGTCTTGGCCTAAACTTGTTAAATTCTTTATACACTTGCCTCTATGTTGCTATACTTGTTAGTGAGTTTCTCAACATTCTTGAAGAGATTATTGGTTATATAGAATTTAGCATAATGGTTAACGAAAGTGAGGTTATCGTTGGTGGTGGTAGCAGTTCGGGTGTAACTGCTGGGGCCATTGATTGGACCACCTATAGTTTCCCACAAGCTGTTGAACTAACCGGTTTACCGGAGAAATTCAACGGTGGCATTGGCTTTTCTCGCTGGCAGAAAAGGATGAAGTTGTGGTTGACTATAAAGGGTCTGTGGCCGGTTGTGGAATATGAGAAACCAGTAGTGGATCAAGAGAAGGCTGACACAGTTAAGGCTTTTGCGAAGTGGGCTGAGAAGGATGGAGTGGCTAGGGCGGCCATTCTGGCGGCACTAACAAACACTTTGTTTGATGTCTATTCTTCTGATGCCTACTCTGCAAAACTCTTATGGGAGAAGCTGGACCAGACACATAATACTGACTCACAAGGTCTAGAAAAGTATTCTGTGGCAATGTTCCTCGAGTTCAAGCTGGTGGACAATAAGTCCATGACTGAGCAGGTGCATGAGTTTGAGATGATAGTGCATGCTTTGAAGGAGTCTGGAATGAATCTCCCGGAGAAGTTCAAGGTGATGAGTGTGATTGAAAAGCTCCCGAAGTCTTGGGAAGAGTTCTCTCTCTCCCTGAAAAGACAGAAAGGAGAGATCACCTGGACCAACCTTATGCTGGACATCTCGGTACAAGAACAACACAAGTCCAAACAGGGACATGTGATGCCAACTGAACACGGTACCTCGAAGGTAAACATAGCAACTGTAGGACAAAAGAGGAAGGCTTTTGCTAAGAAAGCTAATAGTAATAAACCTAAGAGTGACAAGGACAAGGCCAAGAAACCCAAGGCAAATAAACCATGCTGGTCTTGTGGGCAGGTTGGGCACTGGAGTAAGGACTGCCCTACGAAGAAAGCGAAGAAAACCGAGGTAGCACAAGCAAATGTTGTGCTTGGAACCGCAAGTGGGCCTGTAGTGAACATGGTTGTTGGTGAGGCTACGGCTTCTGAAACCAACGTTGACCGGTATGTATCCTACAACCCTGTGATATTTTCTACCTATCTGTCAAATGAATGGTTGATAGATACTGGAGCTAATGTACATATTTGTGCTGATATTAGTTTATTTGTATCTTATCAACAGAATCATAGCTTGACTGTGAAGATGGGGAATGCTAGTGTTGCTCAAGTACATGGAGTTGGAAACGTGGATCTGAAGTTCCCTTCAGGACGTATTCTATCTCTGACGAGAGTGCATCATGTTCCCAACATGCGTAGAAATATAATAAGTGGAAGCTGTTTAGTTTCTAGTGGTTTTGAAATTTCGTTTAAGTGTAATAAAGTAGTTCTTATTCACACTGGTACATTCTTTGGCAAGGGTTACTTGTCAAATGGTTTATTTGTTATTAATGTGGATCCCGTTTTGGGAAGTTTGAATAATAATGTTATTCCTACTGTTAATTGTATTGAATCCTCAAATATATGGCATGCTAGACTAGGTCATTTAAACTTTGGTGCTCTTAAGAACATGATGAACTTAGAGTTGATTCCAAAATATACCATAGAAAAGAATTCTAAATGTCAAGTATGTGTGTCTGCTAAACAGATAAGGAAACCTTTTCATAACGTTGTTAGGGATTCAGACTTGTTAGATTTAGTACACACTGATATTTGTGAATTTGGTGGTGTGTTGACCAAGGACCAGTTTAGATACTTCATTACTTTTATAGATGATAGTAGTAGATATTGTTATGTTTATTTACTTAGACATAAGGATGAAGCACTTAGTAAATTCATTATATATAAAACTGAAGTAGAAAAACAAACTAGTAAGTTACTTAAAAGATTGAGATCTGATAGAGGTGGTGAGTATACGAGTAATGCTTTTAATGAATTTTGTGCAAACAATGGTATAGTTCATGAAGTTACTCCACCATACACACCTGAGTCTAATGGGGTTGCTGAGCGAAAGAACAGAACATTTAAAGATATGATTAATAGTATGCTTATTAACTCTGGGTTGCCTAAATACATGTGGGGAGAGGCTCTAAATACGGCTTGCCATATTTTGAATAGAGTCCCTCTGAAACACATGGATAAAACACCCTTGGAGTTATGGAAAGGCAGGATGACTAGTCTTAAGTATCTTCGTGTGTGGGGGTGCCTTGCTAAGGTGCTTGTTCCTGAACACAAGAGAAAGAAACTAGGTCCAAAGACTGTTGACTGTATCTTTCTGAGCTATCTTGAAACCACTACAGCTATGAGATTTTTAGTGTTAAAATCTGACATAGATGGTATAGTGGCAAACACGATAGTTGAATTTCGAGATGCGACATTCTTTGAGGATGTCTACCCTATGAAGACTGGAATACCTGAAACGACTTCTGAGGAAGATCCTACTCACACATCAAGTTCTATTCCTGATCATGTGGAAAAGATGACAAATGTGGGGGCGGAACCTAGTAGTAGCTCTATTCCTAAGGAATTAGAGGAACCAAGGAGAAGTAAGCATGCAAAAATAGTCAAGGATTTTGGAGGTGATTTCATCACTTACAATATCGAGGACGAACCTTTAACTTTCCGGCAAGCTATGGATTCTTCTGAGTCAAGGCACTGGAAGGGCGCTGTCAAGAGTGAAATTGACTCTATTGTTTCCAATGGAACATGGGAGTTGGTTGATCTCCCTCCTGGGTGTTCTACTATTGGGTGCAAATGGGTCTTTAAAAGGAAGTTGAACCCTGACGGCTCAATAGATAAGTACAAAGCTAGACTGGTAGCTAAGGGTTTTAAGCAAAAGGAAGGAATTGATTATTTTGATACATACTCTCCGGTTGCAAGAATGGTAACAATCCGAATGCTTATAGCATTGGCTTCAGTCCATGGTCTTATCATTCATCAGATGGATGTAAAGACAGCTTTTCTTCATGGTGAACTTGAGGAAGAGATTTATATAGATCAGCCTGATGGATTTGTTGCATCAGGCAATGAAAGGAAAGTATGTAAGTTGATCAAGTCCATCTATGGCTTGAAACAAGCTCCCAGAGATTGGCATAAAAAGTTTGATGAAACTATATTGCCTTTCAGTTATAAGATTAATGAAAGTGATAAGTGTGTCTACACTAAAGTTAAAGGTAATGAGTGTGTTATCTTGTGCCTATATGTGGATGATATTTTATTGTTTGGAACCAATATTGAGATTATTAACGAGACTAAAGAATTCTTGAAAAGGCATTTTGAAATGAAGGATATGGGTGAGGCAAGTGTGATTCTTGGAATCAAATTGATTCAGTCCACTGAAGGAATAACCTTGACTCAATCTCATTATATAGAGAAATCTATACTTGAGAAATATGGTTATTCACAGTGTAGAATCGCTAGTACACCTTATGATTCGAAAGTTGCCCTTGTCAAGAATACTTCAGGAGTGCCTGTGTCTCAGTTAAGGTATTCTCAGATTATTGGGAGCTTGCAGTATCTTGCTAACTGTACTAGACCAGATATTTCATATTCTGTGTCTAAATTGGCGAGATATACAAGCTGTCCAAACAGAACTCATTGGGATGCTCTTGATAGAGTACTTAGATATCTAAAAGGCACAATGTACCTTAGTTTACACTACAGGAGATTTCCTGGTGTGCTTGAAGGGTACAGTGATGCAAGTTGGATAGCTAAGAAGTCTGGTTCCAATGGAGTGACTGGATACGTGTTCACCTTGGCTGGTGGAGCAATATCCTGGAAGTCAAGCAGACAGACTATTGTTACTCGGTCTACTTTTGAGGCTGAGTTGTGTGCACTTGATGCCACAGGGACGGAGGCTGAATGGTTACATGGACTTATGGCTGCAATACCTGTAGTAAGCAGACCGCTTCCTGCTATTGCTATTCACTGTGATAGTCGAACAACTATCGACAAGATTAGCAGTAAAAAGCATAATGCTAAAACTAAGAGACACATCCAAGTTAGACTCAAGTCTATAAGGGGTTTAGTGACTGATAGGATCATAGCTATAGAGTTCATAGGAACTCAGAATAATATAGCTGATCCTCTTACTAAAGGACTGGAACCTGCAGTGGTCCTTAAGTCAAGGTTGGGGATGGGATTGTCAACCCATCATAATTCATCAACAGTGGGAACCCAATACACATGAGAGGAGATCCCTCGAAGTGTATTCAATGGGTAATAACAAGCTGTAAGGATGAGTTGGTAGTACCTTTGCTACATAGATGATACTATAGTATCTAAATCTATCCCCTGTAAACCTAGAAGGTACTGACACTGCCAGAAAAGCAAGAGTGTTAAAACTCTGAATGGGATCAAGTCATTTGACGAGATAGAGGCAGTATATCTCTGGAGATGCCCAGCTAAGCGAATGTAATTGTGTGGTCGCAATTAGAGGATATGGTTAATCCTTGAAGCATTCGACGAACAGGATCGAGACATGACCATTAATGTCTCAAAGCCGTAGATTGGCACCATAACCTTTGACTTGTCGTCGTCTATGGAATATGGTTATACTAAACGGATTAAGATTCAAGGTGAAACATTCCATCTGAGTCCGATAGCCATTGAAGTAGAGGAATTAGGAGGGTTCAAACCCGGAAGGGTACCGACTCTGAAAAACAAGTCATGATGGAAAATTGATCACATTTCTGTATGAATTTGTGGGGGATTGTTAGAAAATTAGGATTTTAGAGCTTAATTTAATTATGTTCTTGATGTTAATCCTAAAATCTAATGATTGGAAATTGTTCAATGATATTTGAACTTAAATTTTCATGTATGGTTTTAAGAATTTTCTTAATGAAATCCATATGAAATGAGAGATGAAAGTAGCTTGGAAAAGCTTGGAAAATTTGAGAATGTTTGTCCCACATTGAAATAAATAAAGGGGGTTGTGTGCTTTATATGGTATTACCCACATGAGTAGTATACAACTACTAAGGTGTGTGATGGTCCATTGTGTTGTTGTGTGCTTCACGCGCACACACACGCGCGCGCCCCGCCCCGCCACGCACCGCACCGGACCGGGTCGGGTCGAAGGGCGATTTGGGCGAATGTCTCGGCGTCTCGCGTACGCGAGGCGACCTGGGCGAGGAGTTTATTTATTTGAGAATTATTTTAATTCGAATTTATTTATCGGTGACTGGATTATTGGGCTGGGTACTGAAATAGGCTTAGTCCTGCAAATAATCTGATCTGTAACAAGTTCTGATATAAGAATCAGAACTTAACAAGTTCTGATATCAGAACTTAAGAACTGATGAATAAAATCAGAACTTAATAAGTTCTGATATCAGAATCAGAACTTAAGTACTGATGAGTCAAATCAGAACTTAACTTAAGTTCTGATAATAATGTGGGTGTTAATGTGAAAAGCTGTTACAAATAATTTAAATTCAAAAGCTGTTCAGTTTTGATTTTTTCATTTATGAATTCAAAATCTGATCAGTTTTGATTTTTTCATTAATGGAGCAGTTTAATTCAGACATTAAGTGTGTGGACAGTTTCATTTTTCCTCTCCTATAAATAGAGGCTAAACTGAATGAATACAATACACTACATTCTCATCTCTTCTCTTCAACCTCTCTGCATTTCTCTCCCATAAGTCCTGAAGTGCTGATATTTTCCGATGACTGAGGTGCTGGTCGAAGTGGAGGTTTTGTTGTTGCTGTTAACATAAACTCCGAGCTGTTTTATCCTGGTGGAGATATTACGCACATCCCAAACGCAGCAGGTAGGGGGCAATAATCTCTTCAAGAGCAGCCAGGACTTCGAGCAAGGCCTGGTGACTCAGCTGTGATTATTTTCTTGGCATTTTGTATCTGTAAACCTTTATTTCAGTCACTGTTGAAAGCTATGGTTTCGGGTACATCTCTCTTTCTCTCTTCGTTATTTCAGTTACTGATTTTGTTTACCTGCATGTTTTGTTTTGTTAACTATGGTCTTGGCCTAAACTTGTTAAATTCTTTATACACTTGCCTCTATGTTGCTATACTTGTTAGTGAGTTTCTCAACACAATGAGCATGTTATTTTCAATGGTGAATTGTTATTTTTAGAATTCGAGAATAAAAATAAATATTAGTTATTATTGTAGTGCTCTATTTTTTCTTTCAGCCACCATTGGGTAACATTCGAAAACTGGCCTGGAATGTACCGGGTTAGACACGAACTTGTGTTTTCATCAGCGAAGATAGCTTTAAGGTCACTAGTTAAGAGTTCCCTTCCTCTTTTCTTTCAAGCTACCCTTCTCTGCATTTCTCTCTGGCAACTTATGAGGTGATGGCCAAAAATATTTTTTTTTTTTAAAAATGTAACAGGAATACCCGTTTTTGAAAGATATGGCCAAAAATACATTTTTAATACGCATTTCAAAAATGGGTAAGGCTATTACGCATTTGACAAATGAGTATTATTTTAAAAAAAAAAAGTAAAATCATGATACGCATTCCTGACATGCGTATCATGCTTTGTAAAGGCATAATACGCATCTCACGAATGCGTATCCATAATTATTTTTTTAAAAAAAAAAATTTTAATTTTTTTTATACAAGTTACCCAATTTTAAAATGCGTATTAGGTAGGTATTTTTGGTCAAACATTCCAAAAAATGGTATTCTTGTCACAAATTTTTAAAAAAGAGGTATTTTGTCATTTTTTCCAACTTATGTGTATATTTTGTTTCCATTAAATGTTTTCGACTTGCACGCGCGAATCAATCAGTAGGTAGCTTGTCTGTGGAGCATTATGGTTGATCTGTTATCATCTGTGCTTGCAGGAAGCTCCGGAAAGTAAGCTAAACAGCTTAAAGGCAAGAAGTGAATTTGCAATTTCTCTTCGGGACACAGCTGGAGCAAAGATCAAGTTAAACGTGAAGCAAACTGTTTGCGATCATGACCATTTCCAGAGCAAAGTCAGTATGCTTTTTAAATATCATATCCTTGGAAATCTCATAACTTCAATTTTTTTTATTAGTATAAAGGAGCCTGCAAGGTTCTGGCCACAACTTTTGATACAAGGTAAGTACAAGGTAGCAAAGGCTAAAGGAATAAGAGAATGACACCAAAAAAAATATGGAAGGACTAAGCACATTATTGTTGGTCTGCAACTGCCTTAGGACTTGCTTAAAGCATACTAATCATCGCAACTGAAGCAGCTTAATATCATGTTTTGTAGGAAGAAAACAGAAGGAAAAAAGTGAAGTCAGAAATGAAGCGTTCTGATTCTTTGTACAAGGTAGCTGATGCTTTGTACTTGAAGGATTCTCTGGGCAAGGAGGGGATTCAAAAACTTATTAGCAACATTTCAAAAACATAATGGTGAGTAGTATTAATATTATAATATAAAATTTGCACATTCATTAAATACATATATGTTGCCTGGCGTCTATATCCCTTTTTAATTTTTTGAACACTTCAAAGTTTCTTCCTGATAGGTTATCAACATGACTGTTTTGCCTACAATTTTGAGGTCAATATTATATATATTAGTTCAGATAGATGTGTAGTAAGTTATGTACATCTTACTTTTTTATTTTTGTGCTTTAGGAGTTATTTACTTTCTTAGTGCTGGTTTGGTTTCATACTTTTATGTGGTTATTTACTTCCTTCAGAAGTTATATTGCCCTGTCCTTTAATTCCTTTAGCAAGTTCCTTAAAAGTTGGACAAAATGTTGTTTGTGGTGTAGGAATTTGTTCTCACAAAGAGGGTGGGTAAACAACTTTCTAAATTGTATTGAAATTTTTACTTTCAAGAAGTTCATCTTCCCATATAAGTGTCAACCAATTATTTTGTAGTTTTCTCCTTTTTAGGAAGTTGAAGTTCCTGTATATTTGCATGTCAACAAAGAATTCACGATAACCGTGTAGACAAATATAAATGAATATATATGTATAACCTGTTTGTATGTTTAGCTGGGAAAGCAATATGCCTGTGAAAGCGTTTTTCTATTATCTGCAGAATGAAAGTTACAAGGATAATAAAGCAAACGATCACATGAATCGTGGCTACAGAATAGGATCGATCTAAACAGATACTTAACAAACTCCTACAATCAAGCTAACGACCATAGACCTGTTCAGCCTCTACTAATGCATAACAAATAAAACACAAGATAATAAAAGATATGACAAGTTTAAGATTATTCCAACACTCTCCCCCTTAATCTTGAACTTGACTGCTAGCAACATAAGCTCAAACATGTCTGTCTAATTCTTTGACCCCCAGAAGTTTTCTCATGTTTATGAACTTGATCTTTGCCAGAGCCTTCGTCATGATATCTGCCTTCTGCTCATTGCTGGTTACATGTCGAAGAACTACTTCGCCTCGTTCCACACACTCCCTGATGAAGTGATAGCGCACATCTATGTGCTTGCTTCGTCCATGAAACATAGGATTCTTAGCAAGATTTATTGCCGAACAATTATCTATGCATATCACAACTGGACCTATGAAATTGGAAGTAAACTGACTCAGCACATTTCGTAACCAAATGGCTTGACATGCTGCAGCTGTAGCAGCCATGAATTCGGCCTCACATGATGACAAAGCCACGACTCGCTGTTTCTGTGATACCCAAGTGATAACACTCTCGTTTAAGTAAAACACCATTCCACCTGTGCTACGTCTGTCATCCACTTGTCCTGCCATATCGCTATCTGAGAAGCCTGTTAACACATTATTACCACTGTCTTCAGAATATACTAAGCCAAACTGTATCGTGCCTTTCACGTATCTTAGAATTCGTTTAACAGCGTTGAGATGCAGTTTAGTAGGTCTCTCCATATAACGACTTACTATCCCCACACTATAGGCAATGTCTGGTCTTGTATGGACCAAGTAACGTAGCCCACCTATCAAGCTTTTAAACATGGTTGCATCAACTGCTTCACCTCCTTCATCCCGAGTGTATTGTTCCTTTGGATCCATAGGGTAGCTTGTAGGATTACACTCAGACATGCCTGCTTTCTCAAGAATCTTCCGAGCGTATCCAGATTGTTTCAAGACAATGCTTTCCCCATTTTGCTCCACTTCAATACCCAAATAGTAACTCAATTTTCCTAGGTCACTCATCTGAAATTTCTGACCCATCTCTTCCTTGAAAGTTTCAATCATCTGAGCATTTGATCCCGTGATAAGTATATCATCCACGTACACAGCAATTAGCAGTGTTTCTCCTTGCTCCTTCTTTGTGTACACAGCTGGCTCATGAGGACATCGAACAAAACCCAAACTTTCAAGACAGGAACTCAGTTTTGCATACCAGGCGCGGGGAGCTTGGCGAAGACCATACAATACTTTCCTTAACTTGTACACGAGATGTCCCTTGCCTGCCTTCTCGAATCCTTCCGGCTGAGACACATATACATTCTCCTTAATATCTCCATTCAAAAACGCCGTTTTTACATCGAGGTGGTGAACAGTCCACTTATTCTTTGCTGATAAAGCGAGCAACAGTCTCACAGTTTCTAGGCGTGTAACAGGAGCATAAACTTCATCATAATCAACCCCTTTCTCTTGAACATAGCCCTTTGCCACAAGACGTGCCTTGTGCTTAATGACATTCCCATCCGCATCTTTCTTTAGCTTATAAATCCATTTCAAACCAATGAGTTTCTGACCAGGTGGCATCGCTGTTAATTCCCAGGTTTGGTTTTCTTCAATAGATTCCATTTCCTGCTTCATTGCTTGCATCCAATTCTGATCAGAAGCTGCTTGCTTGAAATTAGTTGGTTCATCAACTCCCATAAGATACAATTCTTCACTTGTCTCTATTTCTTCTGAAGCATCATAAATCTCTCTGAGAAGCCTAGTCTTCTTTGGCTCTGTGCTATCATCGTAATCTTCACGATTGAGTCGATTGGCAGGTGGTGTCTGAGTAGGTGGTGACTGAACAGATGATGACTGAGCAAGTGGTGACTGAGAAGCGTAACCTTCGTTTTCTTCATTCAAGTCAGAGGAGTAAGTGTCATGTTCAGTACCTTCTTCGTCCTCATTCAAGACTGTGAACTGCTCAGACAATTCTTCTTCACTGTCATTCTCGTTCCATGCCCACGACTTTGTCTCTTCAAATGTTACATCACGACTGCAATGGATACGATTATTTTCAGGGTCATAGAGACGGTAGCCTTTAGTACCTGGTTCTTTTCCAAGGTTGACAACCTTCTTGCTGCGATCTTCCAATTTTTGCATGTTGTTCCCAGGTGTTCTCATGTATGCCAGGCAACCAAACACTCGAACATAACTCAAATTTGGCTTTTATTCGTACCAAGCTTCGTATGGTGTCTGTCCAGTGAGAGCACGAGTTGGAACTCTATTGAGAATGTATACCGCGTGTCTAACAGCTTCACCCCACAACTTAGTAGGTAGCTTAGCCTCTTTCAAACAGCTCCTGGCCATCTCTACCACCGTCCTGTTTCGACGTTCAACCACGCCGTTTTGCTGTGGCGTATATGGTGTGGTGTATTGTCGTTCTATCCCAGCCTTTTCACAGTATTCCTTGAATTCATTTGAGGTGAATTCACCCCCCCCTATCAGTTCTGAACACCCTGATACAACTGCTAGCTCCCTTTTCAACTTGTGCTCGAAAAATCTTAAAGTACTTAAAGGCTTCATCCTTCCTTTTCAGAAAATAAACCCACATATATCGACTATAATCGTCAACCAATAGAAAGAAATACCTGAAGCCCGACGCTGTTTCTGGAGTGATTGGACCACAAAGATCCCCATGAATTAAGTCAAGAGCTTTGTCAGCTTCATAACTTGCCTTGGCTGGAAATTTCTTTCTCGTCTGCTTTGTCATCAGACACCCATCACACACGTTGCTTGGCTGGTTTATCCTTGGCATACCTCTCACCATCTTCTCCTTAGACATCAAGTGCATCGCTTTGTAATTCACGTGTCCGAGACGAACATGCCATAAGCGAGATAGCTGGTCCACTCTAGACATCAAACACTCTCGTTTGCCGGTTTCTATAATTATCTTATATAGACGATTTGGAGAACATTTCACCTTCATCAAGAGCCGTTCTTGTTCATCATAAATCCACAAAAAATCTCCCTTTATCATTACTCTATTCCCCGTTTCAGACATTTGTCCCAAGCTTATGATATTATTGCATAAACTTGGGATATAGTAAACATCAACTAATGATTTTTCCTCTCCGTTCTTGCACAACATCGTGACAGTCCCTTTGCCCTCAATCTTTACAGTGGAGCCATCTCCGAAATGCACCTGCCCTGTAACACTTTCATCCAGCTCAGTGAATTTCCCTTTAAAGCCTGTCATATGGTTACTCGCACCATTGTCGAGATACCACAAGTTTGAATCCCCTGTCTTTGTTTCATTTCTGGAAAGCATAGATTTCATAAATGTACTCTTGTCTGTGAACAACACCTTTTGCTCTTCTTTCACACTTTTAGCCAACAACAGGGCTGGCTCGTCGTCTTCTATTTCAGCCATGTTCGCCTCCTGTCTAAAATCTTTATTCTTCTTTGGCTTTCGACAATCCACAGCAATGTGGCCATATATACCACAATTGTAACATTTTACACTCGACTTATCTCGCCCTCCTCGACTTCTAACACCAGATGAACCTTCTTTATTTCTTCTGAGCCATTCTTCTCGTGTCAAAAGTAATTTTCCCTCATTTTTCTCACGTTTGGCCCATTCTGCTTCTGTCAATAATAGATTGCTTTCCTTCGTTTCTGTCTTTCCCTTCACACGTTCTTCGTACGCCTTCAAAGATCCCACAACTTCCTCCATGGTCATGGTTTCAAGATCGCCAAACTGCTCCAAAGTGGATGTAATGTGCAAAAATTTTGCAGGTACTGCCCTCAGGAATTTTTTCACCGTATATGCTTCGCTCAATTCTTCTCCAAGGGCTCTTATGTTTGTCACGATTCCATTTATTTTCATATGGAAATCATCGATCGTTTCATCGTCTCCCATGCTTAATGCCTCAAACTCTGACTTCAGTGTTTGTATCCTGGCCTTCTTCACCTTTTCGGCTCCTTGGCAAAGAGTTTTGATTGCCTCCCATGCATCTTTCGCTGTCTCCTTTTCTGCGATAGCCAGAAGAATTTCTTCTGGAATAGCCTGATAGATCATGGCCAGAGCCACCTTATCAGTTTTGTCATCAACTGCAACCTTTGGGTCCTTCTCCTTTGGGTCCTGTGCTTCAATAGCATTCCACACACCTTGTGCCTTCAGATATACCTTCATCTTGAGTGCCCATGCTGTGTAGTTGCTTCTAGCCAACATTGGATAGCTCAAGCCTAACCCCGACTTGCCCTTGTTGCCCTCCATCCTCTTTCACGTCCACCCAGAACTCCCGCTCTGATACCAAGTGTAGACAAATATAAATGAATATATATGTATAACCTGTTTGTATGTTTAGCTGGGAAAGCAATATGCCTGTGAAAGCGTTTTTCTATTATCTGCAGAATGAAAGTTACAAGGATAATAAAGCAAACGATCACATGAATCGTGGCTACAGAATAGGATCGATCTAAACAGATACTTAACAAACTCCTACAATCAAGCTAACGACCATAGACCTGTTCAGCCTCTACTAATGCATAACAAATAAAACACAAGATAATAAAAGATATGACAAGTTTAAGATTATTCCAACAAACCGGCACTATCCTCTTTCGTGTATAATACACATATATACGATTTGCAAATTGAGCTTCGGACTTTGCACTATATTTTCTCGATCCTCTCTCTCATTTAGGTGTTGCAGAAACAACCACAAAATTCAAACTAAATTCAAGCTAAGAAATATAAAATAGTGTTGGAAACCAAATTATATGACATACATAAAATAGTGTTTATCTTGTGGTACACGTTGTTCTTACAGTAGTTGAATCTTCATGGAGAACTTTTAATTGGTTAGTTAATGTTACCCTAGGAAGTACGGACTCGGATACGGTGACACGGAACACGGGTACGGGGACACGAGGATTCGCCAACCATTGAAGAATCTTGGATACGGGACTCGGCAAATAAATAACAATAATTAATATTTATATATATATATATATATTCATGAAAGATTTGTATATGTGAAATACTTCATATTTTCATTATAAATCACAAGTTATAACAAGTCATGAAAGTTCAATTCTTCAAATTAAGTGGAAAATTTCATTATAAACTCAGTCAACATTATGTTCATCTTGTTTAAAAAGAACAAACTCCATCTCTGGTTAGTCGAGAGAAAAGTTTCCAACTGTTAGAACACTTTCCTCCACCTATGATAAAGTTTATATAATGGAGGGCTGAGCTTTTTCTAGTTGGGTTGGGTTTTTTCTAATTGAGTAGAGTACTAAGAGTGTCGCCCCAGAGTCGGTGGCGAGTCCAACACGGTGGTTTGTGCCGACTTGCCACGTGGCAAGTCCAATACGTACTCAGGAGACGGGGCCGAGTCGGAGAGTGGGGAGAGTCCGACTCGCATACAGCAACCAAAATGAAGAGCATTGCTAACAATAAAAAAGAAAAATAGATCATCTAAGTTATTGTAATTTGTAAATCAATTAACTACTCTCATTAACAAGAAGGAATATATAGTTATACACTATAAAGGTTACGTACAATTACTGTTATTTGAGGCCGAGTAATTTGAAACTCGAGTTGGGTTTGATAAAGTATGGAAATAGGTTGAGTCCGGTTTGATTGTTTTTAGTCAAATTTGAATATTTGCGGTAGCTAATGAACATGTTGACTTGATTACACATTTATAGTTGAATGGAATGCTCTAATTTCAGTAATCATCTATGTGGTTGAACTGTCACTATATTGAGTAAGTTTTGTAGCAAGTAGAATGTATGCGTGACATATGTGTGTAGAAATTTGAATTTCATTTTTCACTTGTTATAAAAATTTTAAGTGTTTGACTTGTATCATTAGTTGGGTGTATAATTCAATTGCATGTTTAATATACTCATGCGAATGGCCTATTTAAATCATTTGAAGAATTGCTAAGCATTATTTGACATAATGTTAAATGTTCTTGAATGCAAAAACAATTCACAGGTGATATGGCTAGTAGTTATATTTCCGGGAGATCGGCTCTTTTTCGCCCTCGTCTCATTTCTGCATCGCCGCTGGATATATGTTTCTCTAGTGGCCCGGCGTCGTCTTCCTCGAATGCACAGCATCCATGGCCCTATACTGGTGTCAGACCTTCCGCGAGTGATTTGACCGTTGGGCTGGATTATCAGCACTGGCGAGTTGAGGTTGAGACACCAGTGGGTAATCCCACTCGGGATCAGATCATTGACAGTTATATAGACATATTAGCAACTGTTACTTGAAGTTAGGATTAGTTTTTTTTTCCTTACTTGGTTACTAAAAGTAAATATTTTGCTTTTATACTATACACTAACTTGTCTTTTTTGTCTCCTTTTGATGAATTCAATTTTTGCAGCAAGGCATATGCTCGATTGAAGATCTACTCCATTTCAACCAAATACTATTTTGAATTTGGAGTTCATATCCCAGAAGATGTTGCCAAGAATTTGAGAGGTATATTTCAAAATAGACTTAATTGCATAAAAATGGTATGAGTTATAATTTTTTTGCACAAAAATGGCTAATATATAATAATAGGCACCCGTATAACTCATGTATAATTTTCTTGCCACCCGATTGCATTCCGTTAGTTATTTTTAACGGACGCTAGGGTTTTCATAAATTAAAGTTGTAATTGTACGAAGATGGCCTAATTATAATATTTTTTACACAAAAATGATCAATCATGAAATTAAAATCAAAGAGCATTTGTAAGATAGATCAATCACGGAATAAAAAACCAAACAAAAGCTACAAATTAGCAAAAAAAAAACTTGTTTTTTATAAAGGTAAACGACTTTCCTTTTGTAAAATTAAAGAATCACACCTTAATCTACATTTCTGCGACATAGCCAAGACGGAAAAAAACACCTTAATCTATATTTCTGGGACAGAGCCAAAACGAAAAATGGTAAACCATAAACCATGTTTCAAACATAAGCATTCAGAAGTATATTAAACTTAACGCATTAATCTTCATCTTCTTCGTCTCCATCTCCACCACTAGTTTTTTTTGAAGCAGTCTTATGGTTCCTTCACTTAACTCTATCAGGTCGACTACCAGCAAAGGGACTCGTAAGTGAAAAGTCAATATACTTATGATAATACACTTTCACCATGAACGAGGGAACATTAATCACCTGCCTTCCAAAATTATAATATCCACATAAAAATAAGTGTTAAAACATGCATATCAGCCATATCTTACTTATAATTATTTAATTTCTTATTTTCATGTATAGTCTGATAACATGGAAAAAATAATTAAGGATACTAATGAAAAATACTAATGTACCAACATTTCATGAATCCAAACTCCATATCGAATGGTAGGATTCAAAATTTTATGTTAGACAACATCTAGAAGTGATAGTTAGAGAATATCAAAGTTTTACATCTTAGGAACGAGACAATCCATACAAAATTATTACATTTTCAATAAGCACTTTAAGCTAATGAGCATGATGTAAAGAAATACCAAAATATTACAGTATAAAGCCAACACATATAGAATAAACTAAAGAGAGACCTTCAGGTTATACAGAAAAAGCCAAGAAATACACACAAAGTCATGCACTCAATTTCACAGAAGAAATCAGCAAAATCGTTCTTTTTAACAGGGTCTGACAGAAATGTAGAAAGATTTATATTTGCTCTTTAGTTTTTAATTCCATGACTGATTTAATTTATAAATACTCTTTGATTTTTAATTCTTTGATAGATCATTTTTGTGCAAAAAAATTATAATTCAGACCATTTTCGTGTAATTATATCTTTGATTTAAAAAAATCTTAACGTCCGTTAAAAATAACTAACGGAATGCAATCGGGTGTCAAAATAATTATACATGAGTCATACGGGTGCCTATTATTATATATTAGCCATTTTTGTGCAAATCAATTATAACTTATGCCATTGTCGTGCAATTAAGTCTTAAAAATATAAGTTATTGTTTCGTCTTATATGTCCTTTTGTTTTTTGGGAAAAAATGCAGTTCTCATTAATTCCCTCCATTTCCCAGGTGCTCCGGATGTGTTGCGTGTGTGATTCCTGATGTCTATTATGCTGCTGGTGCAAAGAGTTATGGAGGTATGAATATATAACAAAAAATCTCGACACGTGATTCACACACGAAGCTTTGTTATTTTCTATAATTAACAAAATAAAAATATTTTTTTGTGAAATTAGTCTCTATTATTATTTTACACTAAATATTTATTAGTGTATGCATGTATTACATATGAAAGTGTTGTGTATTTTTATATAAAACAGTTAACTAAGTTAAGATCATAGCACAATTAAAAAACAAAGAACAACCATGGACAATCCAACTCGAACTTAAGTTAAATATGTAATTGGTATGACTAATGAGAATAAGATTTGGAACGAATATAAAAAAAAAACATTATTTCTCAGAGTTGATGGTACGCTCAACATTTGAGATAAAAGAATCCTCATCTCGCCTTTTCGAAAATTGTATCATTAAAATTTGGATACAAATAATAATTACCCCCTTTGGAATTGAATATCTGTATTTATAATTAACATGGGGCTGATAAACTTTAGGTATGATTATAACATATTTGAATACCCTTTTTGATCTTTTATCCAAAGCCCCTATCTTTTTTTATGTATTGCTAAACAAGTATGTTAGGACAAATAAGTTCTGAGCGGAGGGTTAGGGTTTGTAGCATCAAATCTATTTAAACAGGATATATTAGTAAGATAACAAGGTTACCAAAGGAATCATTGATTTAATTCGATAGCACCAGGCGATTCACAGCCGAAAAGAGGAGTGAAGAGCGAGTAGCGAGTATTTCATACAAGGAGTTGAGTGAATCCTTAATTGTTGTGTCTCGTGTTAATTGGAATTAAAAAGAAAAGTTGCAAGTTGTGAGTTTTTTGCCATTAAGAATTAAGGAGGGAGATGATTCTTACGCCATAGGTAAGTCCCATGTGAAAAAAATCATAGGTCAAAGTATTGTTCCACTTACTTTTATGTACTTTTATGTATCATTATATGTCAATTTGTAGCTAAAATAATAATCTCGCTAAAATAATATTTTTATACAATTCCAACACAAAGGACATAATGTTTTACTCAAATAATAAACTCAATAAAGTAATATATTTTTTCGTCTCAATTCTATCACTTTAAAGAATTTTAACTTTACTTTTTCATGATTAGTTATATGTTAGTGAGACATGGGTTTTGTGTAGTATTACTTTATGCGCAGCCTATTCTTTTCGAAGTTTAGTTGCGGGTCGGATTGAGATGTATTCGTTATGTTTGGTTTTGTTTTGCAGTAGATGAACATGTTTTTACTGCAAGAATTTTGTGTTGGTGAAATGAAGGTATATGATGAATGTAGTGTTGGAGATAATACCGACTATTACAGCAATATAGAGGCAATTATATATTGTATTTAGCAATATATATTGTTACAGCAATATAACAAAGTTATTGTATATAAATTTGGATTGGATAGAATTTAATTTAATTTAGTGATTGAATTGGGGGTATGATTCTAGTTTAATGTTGAATGTGTGTGCGTGTGTGTAGGGATGGAAGGAGTAGACAGAAGTGCAGAAAATAGTGTATGAGATGAGTAAAGGTTCTAAGTTTTTTGAAAATGAGGCCAGAAAAGAGGTTGATATATATGAAGGTTAAGATTGAAAAGATGAGTTTACAGTATGCCAAGCTTACACCTCTGATATTTCCCATCATCAGAAGGTATATGTTTAGTGTAGCTTTTATTTCCGGTTATATGCATTTTCTATATTATTCACCAGTTATTATTTAGATTCTCGGAATGCATATTTTGTTACTAAAATCATAAGGTTGAAGTAGGAAATTGATGTTGTGCAATGTGCAGTCAAATTGGCCATAGACGACACCACTTGGGATTTCCAATTTGAAATTTTGGGAGGGGTGAGTTGGAGTATTATACGAATGTTCTTTTACTGATTATTTTTATATTCATAAATTTTTTTACCAATTTACTTGTATCAAGGTTACGCAATCCTTGCAATACTATTTTGCTTTACTTGGTTGTGTTGACGGATATAGGAAGTGGAATTTCCATCCACCGATGAAATTGTACACCTTATAGTAGATTTGTTGACCAGGGACCTCACTTTCAGAAATAAACATAAAATGACTATAATAACTCTGGCAACTGTTGATTTGAAGTAAAATTCTTGTATTTGATCTTAGGCTGCTGCTTCTAAAAGATGTTTTAGATTTCAAAAAGGTATTCTCTTGGTATAGGTTGCTGGTAAAAGAATTCTAGAATTAGAAACTACTCGATCGGGATCTCTGAAGGATTTGGCTGCATATAGATATGGATGCATTCTATGCAGCAGTTGAAACATTAAGTGATCCATCACTAGAAGGCAAGCCGATGGCTGTTGGTGGCATGTCCATTTCAACCGCAAATTATGAGGTTTGGATTCCTATCTGTGAGTTCTGATGGTGCTAACTAAAATACTATAATAAAGGGCGTTCGTTCTCTCTCAGGGGAACAACTTCTTGAACGAATACTGTGGACCTTTGTTCACGAGTTCACTGCAAACGGGGTTCACGTAGAGTTTACGTAAATCAACATCCATTACATTGAAGTTAACAAACCTATACCTATTGGCAAATCAATGGTGTGGGATTATAATTTTTAGAGGACGTAGTCAAATCCTTTATGCACATTTTCTTTCTCTGTCAGGTTGAAAAATTCTTCTTTGCACCCCATCACTAGGCGCTAGCTAACCTCTTACCGTTTTGACTTCAGTGTTTTTTAGAAGCTTCTTCTTTATAACAAATTGTGTCCATCTTTGACGTTTTTGTCCCACTACAGTTACTTTAATTTTTTGGTTTTATTCCATCTTTGATCATATTTGTTTTGCATTGTGTAAAGTTGAATTTTGTTTTATTTGGGTTCTTTGCAGGAGTTGATTTGGTTCCTGGCAGGCAGTAAGATATCGCGTGAGATCCTTATCACGTGCAGTTGTGTGGGGGAATAGTGCCTTACTTCTCTACGCATGGGTATTGTTTATCGTTCTTGCTTTTCATTGTGCTTATATTCTTGTCTGCAGTTTTTGATTTTGGTGTAGTAGTAGCAATGGACAATGAACATAGTTTTTGGAGAATAAATAAGTAGATATCGTGGCATATTGGCGTCTTTCTCTTTTCCTTGATAATCATTAAACTTCTTCTTCTGACCCCAAGACCACGAATTGAAAGAGTCGGTATGAGAATATCGCATGGTAGCATTCCTGCATTTTCGCATGGTAGAACTTCATAGGTGAATTGATAGAATTTTGTCTGATTAGCTTGGTGCCGGGGTGATTGGGGGGGGATGTTGTCTCGGTTACTATTTTACCAGGTCCCGTATATAATATTGCTCCAGTCTAACATAGCTGACAAGCGACCCCAATTGGCTACAAATATCATGACAAGTGCTTTCCTTTGTTCGTTTCTTCAACAACCACTCATCCACATGACCGAACAAGAAGACATGAAGTAGACCTTAGAACAACCTGTTTCCTCGTAACTCCTTCATCTGCTAGCAGCAGCAGGTGAAGCACTCATTATGTTTACTTCTCCTTGTTCCCAATGTCCCTCCCATTGCTCGAAGTGGCAGCTCTCTGTGCTACATATGCCTGAACAAAAATGTGGTTCTAGTGCAATGAGAATCCTTAGATCATCAATTTGGCGGATTCTTTGTTTTTAGACGACGTATATGAAGTCAATTATTATGATATGTTTGCAATTTAGTATTATATTATGAGAATCAAAATTCACTATCTTACAGTTTAAAGGAGTTAAGTTAAACTTTAATATTATTAATGTAGTTTTTTTTTTAAACATCCGTACTTGCTACTCAATTAAATAAGAGTCGAGCACATGAGTTAAGAAATCAGAAGACATGACATGCCATTCTTTAAGATCAGACATAAATTGTGCGGTTTGAGCTAATAAATGAGCAAAACTAAAAACAAACTTAACTAGCACATAATTATAGTGCATTAATTCTAGTTTACAATCACCCAAAATGGTGTTAAAGTATGAGCTCACATCCTCCCCGTGGCAAGCTAATGCCAATATCTGTGAATTTCGGTTTAAAAAATGCAACAGTCTAGTTTCAATTGCTTTGTCCACATAAGGGCTTCCTTTAAACTTAATGCTTCAGCCTCATTCAGGGTCCAGTTACCAGTAACACGACTGCATCTAGCTCCAGTGAATTGTCCCTGTGAATCTCAAATGACACAACCTGATAGCCCATAATAAGTCAGACCCAATTGAAGAGGCCCAGGGCCCAAACATAAGATCCCAGGACACGTGGCGGCATCACCACCGTCCAGGTTCCCGGGATCCAGAACGTTCCTACGCTCTGGATCTGATAGTACTCTGACATATTCAGCGTTGACCTTGATAAGCCCAGGACACGTGGCAAAATCACCACCGTCCAGGCACCCGGAATCCAGGACGTTCCTACGGTCCGGATTTGATAGTACTCTGACGCACCCCAGGCGTACAGATGCCCTACAGTCCAAAAGGCCAACCTACGGTCCAGATGAAAAGGGACAAACCCCTAAACCCTAGTAGGAGGCTTATAAAAGGTAGAACAGAAGGAAGGTTACAGGTTACAATCTTACATACTCTCTCTCTCACACATATACTTACGTGCACACACGTACTCCTTACAAATATATTTGCATAATCCCGTCTTTGCCCTTCTTCTCCTCAAAAACCCTTTCTCATTCTCACGTCGGAGGTGCCGCGGGGACGCCACCCCCCTCCGGTTCTGTTTTGTAGGTTCCCACCCTACAGTTACACCGCACCAGCCCAAAAGGATTTTGAGTCCGGGCCCAACAAGGAGAAGGCCCCGGGGTGATCTGGGATTATCATTGGCGCTAGAAGGAGGGGCTGAACCTCCGACCAGTGGTGCTCATATCCACAACCCCACCTCCCAGAAACGTGAAACACCATCTCCCATTAAGAACGCTAATACCCATCTCTTAGATCCGTTTCTACAAGTTTTATTATTGTAAGTTCATAGCACTTCCAAATAACCATGACTACGAGAAAAAGCAAAGCAGCAGTTTCCGCCTCTTTCCTGCCGCCTCCTCCCCAACCCAGGGATGGAGACATGGAAGATCTGGACGAAGGGTTCCCCATAACCCAGACTCCCTCTCAAAATCTCCAACCAGGAGACCAGAGAATAGTCATTAAAAAAGCTGCCCACAAACACACAGGGATCACCACAAATCCATGGGGAAGCATGACCCCGGAACAGATACAGGCGGCTATGGACTTGTGGAAGGAAAAGCAGAACGCCGAGCCTGAGACCCGCCCAGGGGATCAGCGAGAGCGGTCTAAAGAACAGTCCGGAGAATCTCGGGGATCCGTCTTCGACCGGATTGCGAAGAATTTAAAAAAGCCACCAGAGGACTCCAGAGATGAAATAAGAAGAGCTGCCCTCCGGGAGAGAATCCGAAAGGAAGAAGAGGCTAAAGCCCAGGAATCTATAGAAAGGAGGATCCGGGAGGAGGAGGCCAAGCTAAAGAGAAAGGCCCACCGGATTCATGTTTCCTCAGACTCAGAGCCAGAGAGGGAGTCCAAGAAAGAGCAAATGGCACGGGCCCTTCGAGACCTTAAAAGGAAAGTGGAGGACGACATGGAAGTAGGGGCAGCTGCGACCCCGTTCACAAAGAGTCTGGAAGCCACCCCTAGAGAGTCAGGGCTAAAGCACTTCAATTTTGACTCTTTTGAAGGGCTGGCTGACCCTGAAGAGCATCTGAACTATTTTGAGCAAATATCCAATATTTATGATTACAGCGACCTGACTAGATGCCGATTCTTCGCATCAACATTGAAGGGGGGCGCTCAGAAATGGTTCAGCCGCATACCATCCCGGAGTGTGGACTCCTGGAAAGACTTTCGCGAGATATTTTTGAAAAGATTCAGGGCCAACCGGATGAACGAGCTGCAGATGTGTCATCTGGAAACAATCCAACAAAGAAGCAAGGAACCCCTTCCGGAATTCATCAAAAGATTCCAGGAAGCGGTCAACCAACTCTCCAACTTAGAAGAAAAGGAGGCGGTAAACATCTTTCGAAGAAATTTGCACCCGATATCTTGTGAGGGCTATGTTAAAGACCTGATTCATAGGGAGCCCCAAAGCCTGGCGTCAGCATATGCGTTGGCATCAAAGTTCATAAAGGAAAACGATTTCCTCAAATCAATGAAGATGAACAGAAGAATACATGATGATGACGAGTCTCCGGAGCGACGCTCGTCGTCCCGGAGAGACAAAAGATACAAGCTTGACAGGCAAGCCAACTACGTTCAGCAGTCCTGGGGAACCCCACCCCGGGACACGTACCCCGAATCAAGAAAGAACAAAAGGAAACCAAAGGCCAAGAAGGAACCCAAGCCGGAACCAGAGTGGACACTCCTCAACAGGCCCCGGGCCGACATTTTGCGTGAAGTCAAGGGAAAACCGTTTTATTATCCTCCAAAACCCTTGCTAGCACCTCCCAAAAACAGGGCCCGGGACAAGCATTGTGGCTATCACGAAGATCATGGTCATACTACTGAAAACTGTTTCTCCCTCAAAATGTTCATAGAAGACCAAATCAAGAAAGGAAACATGAACCAGTATCTTCAAAGGGGCTCGAATGACAAAGACAGAGCCCCGGGAAGAGGCAAAAATGTGGTGAATGTTGTTTTCGGGGGCACAGCCTCTCCACCGCGGAGCCCGGATAGGGAGAATGATGTGATGATGATCCAGACTCTGGAGGACGAGCCGATTTACTTCTCTTATTCTGATTACGAGGGCCTCGATCCGGATCACAACTTGGCATTAGTGGTGACCCTTGACGTCGCAAACAATGAGGTAAAAAGAATTTTAGTTGATAATGGTTCATCTGCTAATATCGTATTCGAGCACACACTTAACAGGATGGAGCTCGGACACCTCAGAATGGATCCCTGTCTTGAAGACCCTTTGTACGGATTCGGGAACACCATGATTCCAATCCGGGGTATCATCTATCTTCCCATCATCTTTGGAACTGCACCTCGACAGGTCTCCCATATGATGAAATTCTATATGATAAGCGCGACCTCCTCATACAACATGATCCTTGGTAGGCCCACTATCACCAAGCTCAGGGCGATCCCCTCAACTATTCACTTAAAACTCAAGTTCCCCACCCCAGGAGGCACTGGAGAACTGAAAGGAGACAGAGAAATGGCTGGTAAATGCTATGGACAAGCACTCGTCATGGCAGAAACAGAGCCGGAAAACCGAAAGAAAATAATGTCCCTACCCAAGGGACAAAGCCGAAAGAAACATCGAGAACACCTTAGTAAAAGGGCCCGTTTGGATGTGAACATGATCGAAGACTCCGGATAGAGCGTAACCAACGCGGAGGCCCGAATTCAAAAATTTGTAGAGAGCAAGGAGAAGACGAAGGTAGAACCTGCCCAACAGACAATCGAGGTAGATTTGGAACCCGGGAACCCCACCCGAAAAATCAAAATCGGAAAAGGCCTGTAAACCACTTTCCAAAAGGAGCTAATCGATCTACTAAAAGAATACGCTAACGTATTCGCCTGGTCCCCGGAGGACATGTCGGGGATTGATGAATCTGTGGCCATGCACAGTCTGGACGTAGATCCAAAGCAAAAACCAATCAAACAAAAGCGAAGGAAGTTCACCCCGGAGAGGCAACAGGCAATCGACCAAGAAATCGAGAAGTTGTTAAAGGCAGACATAATCTGTGAAATTAAGTATCCGGACTGGCTAGCAAATATTGTGCTGGTCAAAAAACCCAATGGCAAATGGCGAATGTGCGTGGATTATACAAACCTCAATTCAGCATGTCCTAAAGACTCTTACCCCCTGCCCAACATTGACCAGCTGATAGACGCGACTTCGGGCCATGTCATGTTAAGTTTTATGGACGCCTTCTCGGGGTACAACCATGTCAAGATGAATCCGGCACACATCGCAAAGACGGCATTCATCACACACCGGGCTGTCTACGCTTTTGTCATGATGCCGTTTGGGTTAATCAACGCTGGAGCAACATACCAAAAAATGATGAACACCATCTTCAAAGAGCAGCTGGGCAGGAACATGGAATCTTATGTTGATGTTATGATCGCTAAGTCGGTCACAATCTCAGAGCACATCCAGGACCTTAGGGAGTGTTTCGACAATCTGAGGAAGTACAACATGAAGCTGAACCCGGAGAAATGCGCGTTCGGGGTCCCTTCCGGGAAGTTTTTGGGTTTTCTGGTCAGTGAAAGAGGAATAGAAGCCAACCCGGAGAATATCAAAGCTATAATGGAAATGACAGTTCCCCGAACTCAAAATGACATCCAAAAGCTCTCAGGATGCCTAGCAGCACTTCGGAGATTTATCCCAAAGCTAGCAGAGAAATGCCTACCGTTCTTTGAGCTGTTAAAAGGAGCCCAGAACAAAAAACTCATCGAATGGACCCCGGACTGTCAAACAACGTTTGAAGAAGTAAAGCGACATCTGATGAACCCGCCTATTCTATCAAAAGCAAAGCTCGGGGAGCCCCTTTATCTCTACATCGCAGCCAGGGAAAGAGCGGTATCTTCCGCACTCATCCGGGAGGAAAATGGGACGCAGACCCCGGTGTACTATGCGAGCCAAGTCCTGAAAGATGCTGAAACCCGGTACCCAAACTTGAAAAAATTTGCACTGGCCCTCGTGCACTCGAGCAGAAAGCTAAGACAATACTTCCAAGGCCGGGAAATCAGAGTAATCACTAATCAACCACTTCGCAAAATCATCCACAAACCGGACGCCTCCGGGAGGTTAGTCAATTGGGCAATCGAGTTGAGCCAGTTCAATATCAAATTTATCCCGAGGACAACCATAAAAGCCCAGGCGTTGGCCGAGTTTGTCATGGAATGTACTTTTCCAGAAACCCCCGAAAAGCCTGAAACCAGTTCCAAAGGAGGAAAAGAGTCTAACAACCGAGATCCTTGGACGTTACATGTTGATGGCTCGGCTACAGCCGAAAGGTCCGGAGTCGGCCTGATCCTCTCCAGCCTGGATG
The DNA here is from genome assembly GCF_009905375.1 of Apium graveolens. Classification (NCBI taxonomy): domain Eukaryota; kingdom Viridiplantae; phylum Streptophyta; class Magnoliopsida; order Apiales; family Apiaceae; genus Apium; species Apium graveolens. The sequence goes on from NW_027419479.1 coordinate 111,085, forward strand.
GATTCGCAATCCAGCAGGCCATCACCTTCGCCTTCAAAGCAACAAACAACCAGGCTGAATATGAAGCCCTACTCTCCGGACTCCGGTTAGCTAAATCCCTTGGAGTAAGGAATTTAACAATTTACAGCGATTCTCAGATTGTGGTAAGGCAAACCAATGGTGAATATATCGCAAAAGACCCTAAATTGGCCCGATATCAAGAAATGGTTAGAGCAATCCTGGAAACCATCCCAGACTCAACCATCTTGCAGATAAAACAGAGAAGAAAATGCGAAAGCAGACGAGCTGTCCAAGCTCATCCAGAATACCTTAGATTTAAGCAGCTCGGTTTACTTCGAGGAGCTCGGAGCCCCCAGCACCGATCGACACGAAGTGTTATGTGTCAGTAGCCCGGAGAACTGGATGACACCTTACATAGCCTACCTCAAGGACGGTACCCTCCCGGAAGATCAGAACAAAGCCCGGTACCTCAAGTATAAGGCTGCACGCTTCTTTCTAGAAGACAATCAGTTATACCGGAGAACCTTCTCTGCACCAACTCTGAAGTGCGTTGATCCGGAGGAAGCGGATTACTGTCTCCGGGAGGTTCATGAGGGGATCTGCGTGGATCACCTAGCCGCTAAAGCTTTAGCCTACAAGGTCATCAGACAAGGCTATTACTGGCCAACAATCCACGCTGATTCAGTCGCCTATGTCAAGAAATGCAGCAAGTGCCAGAAATTCAGCAACGTACCAAAACAGGGTTCAAGCCTCCCGGGGTCCGTCCTCTCCCCGATCCCATTTGCTGTATGGGGAATTGACATCATGGGCCCATTCCCTCGGGCAAAAGGGGATCTCCGTTATGTTCTGGTAGCAATAGATTATATGACTAAGTGGGCGGAGGCCAAGGCTATGAGAACCATTAACCAGCAAGACTGCATCAAGTTTGTGGACATGATTGTAATGAGGTTCGGGATCCCGATGGTTTTAATCTCAGACAATGGTCCACAGTTCGTGGGTTCAGATTTTGAAACCTATCTGAAAGAGCTCGGAATTAGACACAAAAAAGCATATGTTGCCCATCCACAAGGAAATGGGCAAGTTGAGGTCACAAACAGAACTATACTCCGAGGCCTGGAAAAGAGACTGGAAGACTCTAAAAAGAACTGGCCAGATGAACTCCCGAAGGTTTTATGGTCATACAGAACTACCTCCCAGACAGGAACCAGGGAGACTCCATTCAAGCTTGCCTACGGTACCGAAGCCCGGTTACCGGTAGAGACCGGATCCCCTTCTCATAGAGTGACCAACTTTGACGAGGTCTCCAACATAGAAGGCCTCAGGACCAACCTCGAACTCCTGGATGAAGTAAGAGATCGGGCCGTAGAAAAAATGGAAAACTACAAGGAAAAAACAAAGCTTTACTTTGCAAAGAAAGCCAAGATACGAGAATATGAAGCGGGAGATCTAGTGCTCCGGGACACTGAAGCCTCAGACCCAACTAACCAGGGAAAACTACAGCCGAACTGGGAAGGCCCTTATATAGTCAAAGAAATGGTCCGTCCGGGAACTTACAAGCTGAACTACCTCAGCGGAACCGAGGTCCCCAATACCTGGCATGGAACCCGCCTAAGGAAATTCTACCAATAAGAAAAAGGTGCACACTCTAGAAACACACCTACATCTATATTATAACATCTTGATGTAAGCTTTGTCCTCATTCATCCCAGAATGTAATTTTTGCTTTCAATATGAATGAAAAACTCTAATTTAAGCGTTCCATAGCTTGAACCAATTTCATTACGTTCCTTTATTTGCTACCAAATCTAAACAAACACAGCCCATGTGTACTTAAAATTCTCATTAAACTGAGAATTACCCCATCCCGGGGTCCGCAAAACACAACCCACGTGTATTTATAAAATATTTTTCTATCAAGTTGAAAATTACCCCTACCCGGGGTCCCATAAAAGCTCAGCCCCATAAGTATTCATAAAATTTTAGTAAAGTTAAAATTTTACCCCATCCCGGGGTCCACTAAGACACAGCCCATGTGTACTTAAAAAATTTTAGCAAGTCAAAAAATTTTACCCCATCCCGGGGTCCACTAAAACACAGCCCATGTGTCCAAGTCTGAAGCTCTAAACATGCAAATCAATATGAAGGAAACAAAGCATAATAACATTAAACTACCCCGGGAAAACACACCCCGGGGGCAAATCGAGATTCAAATTACAATCAAGTCTAAAAAGCCAAAAGGCTTAGTTCGGAATGACTTAAGCTAAAAATAAGGAAATAGAAATTACATGCCAAAACATGGCAGAGTCTTCAAGCTTCAAACGGCAGAGTCGGCGGGAGGCGAAGGAGGCTGCTCTGGATCACCCTCTGGCACGGGAGGCTGTTCAGCAAGAGGCGACCCGGAGAAGAAGGGAATATTGCTGGACATCCCAGCACCGGACTCCATTGCCCGGACAGCTTCCTTTTCCTGCTCCAAACGGGTCTCCTCTTCTATATACTTCTCCAGGAAGACGTCTATTGTACCATGAGGCTCCTCGCCGAGATACTTCGAAACAACATTCCAGCAGATCTGGATCTTCTCCAGCGCCTTGTCATTCAGCTCTTCGAAATACGCGGGAGTTCCCCGAAACCCTGCCAGAACCTCCTCGGGAGTGGGCCGGGCGGCAAGATCCTCCTTCAACTTCTGATTTTCATCCCTCATCTCCCGGACGGAAGCCTCAGCCCGGTCCTGCCTCTCCCGAATCTCGTCTAGAATCTTTTTGTGAGCAGCAGCCTCCCTTGCACTGGCCTCCTTCAACTCCTGGATCTCCCGGGATAGCCGCTCGGATTCAACTTGATAGACTTCGGCAGCATCAGCCTTCGCCTGAAGGCTCCGGGTTATGCAAACCAGTCCAGCAACCCGGGAGTTAGCCTGAAAACATTAAAAGTCATGATTAGGCAACACAAAGACAAGAGTACAAGAAGAAAACAAGAAAAAGGCTTACAGCAGTGATATCCTCCTAAAGCCCGACCAGGAAGTCGTCGAGAGGCTCCTTCCTGTATTTTTTCCTCTCCGCCGTGCTGGCATAATTCTCAAACAACTCCCTCCGGCGAGTCTCCGGGGTAAAACTTGCAAGCAGGGCCTTCAGAGTTTCCGGAGTGTCCGGGGCCAGATCAATAGCAGCCTTCTTTGAAACCGGGCCCTCAGAAACATCATCACTTTTGTCCCCGGAACCCGCGGGGGCGCCTTTCCTTTTTCGAGGTGCTGGAACTCTTATCACATTCCCCTGCTGCACGTCCTCAGCCCGGGGCTCGTTGATCACGATTGTTGTCCTCCCCTGGCGAGATGGCGCCGCCCTCCGGGCCGTATCATCACCCTCTCCAACCTTCTTCTTCCCAACATCCACGCTCGTCATTCCCCCAATCCTTCGCAATTTGGCCGACAGATCTTTAAGCTGGGCAGACATATTGGGGGATAGGGAATCAACTTCGGAATACCTGAAAAGGAAAACAATAAGATATCAGTCCCGGATACAAGCAGTCAATAAAAGTTACAGTATCAAAATAAAGCTAAGGCAATAGACTTACATCCGACAGCATGCATGTTCTCATTGCTAGTAAAATAGTCCCGGGTCCACTGCGTCCCAATTGCCCCACAGAAGGCATAAACCATCGCGAGAGCTGCTTGCCCGAGCCGCTGGACCGAAAACCTATCTGTTTTAATTTCAAGTTTATGGAGTGGCATGAACTTCAGATCCCCACCCCGGACAAAAATGAACTCCCGGTGCCATCCCTTAAGCGACGTCAACATACTAACCGGGAGCACCATCTTATCGGAGGGATACCCACAATCCTCTATCCTAAACATGAACTCGTAAATCGGCCGAGCGGTGGATCTCTTAATTTTAAAAATATGATGAAAAAGTTTGAAGGTGGGGAGGTAATTTTTGGCATGACAGCAAGCTAAAAACCAGCTGATCCATTTCACCGAGTTCGGGGCTAGCTGAGTAAAAGGGATACCATAAACATCCCGGCATAGGGATTTGGTAAACTGATATAATCCGAGACGCATGCCCCGGAGATGCTCCAATGGAATTCCAACCCATCCCCCCTCCGGTCTATGGTATACCCTTTCATGCTCCTCAGGCCATCTCCACTGGTATGTGTCATCAAGGTTAAAGGCAAGCCTAAGGGCACCATCTACCTCGGCGTCTGTGTATTTCTCCTGGACCTCTCTATGAACCGCCCCACACTCATACCTAGTCCCCGGGGCGGTGAAGAACTTCCTATCCATCTCATCCTCATTATAAGGCTCTCGGCCTCCCAAACCATCCGGGCCCCCATATGCCTCGGATAAATCTCTGTTATAAAAGCTCAGGGGCTTGGGATTCACTCGGCACTGGACAAAATATTCATCTACATCCTCCCATGACCCATCCGGATTCGATAAGGTACCCCCGGGACCTAATACTAGGGTCTGAGCTAAAACTTGTTGAGGGCTGTCAACCCGGGGAGGCCATCTCTACTGAACTACAGCTAGAAGAGGAAGAGAGGGTAGAAGGAGTTAAGTTCACCTACCCGACAGGACGCTCGGGATACCGATTCCTAAGAGGTAGCAATACGTTTAAAACGACTACCTGCATATACTACACGTGTCTATGTAAACGCACCCCGGAGTCAATGTCAAACCCGAACCCAACAACAAAACAAGACAAAAAACAGAAAAAGTTTAGAAACAAATCATGTACGTATCTTACCCCAAAAACAAGATCTGCAGCATATACATACATATACAACCAAAAAATATATATCAAGAAACACACCTCCGGGCTCTACAACTATTTACACTACAAGAACCCACTTATTCACACACAAAACTACCAAAAACCCACATTTTCGCATGATAAAATGGCAAAACTCATCATATTCTCACAAATTAAACGCAGAACCGCTGTGAAAAACATACAAAACCCACACAACTACATAAACTCGAGGCAAAACAACAAAGCAGTTGCAAAAATAATGGAGAAAGGCGCAACAACTCGCACAAATTAGTGACATGCATTGCGAAAACAAAAGAAAATAAATGAAAGAACAGAAGAATGAAGAGCTTACAAGTAAGCAGGAGAAAGAAGAAGGCTTCAAACTCGCAGAAATGGATCTCCAAAAGCTTCGATTTTTCGGTCTTTCTCTCAAACTCCTTTATCGCGTAAAAGAAAAAAGAATGGGAAGAGGACGGTATTTATAGAAGGAAGGGGTACATGTGAAAGGTTTTTGCAAGTGAAAATTAACCCCCCGCCCACGTGGCAGAACCCAATTAGCCCCAAAAAGTAACTGCACAACAGTTATTACATGAACTGTCACGTAATCATTACGTGGGCGCGTCTTTTTAGGAGAAAAAGGGGGGGAAAATAAAAAACTGTACACTCAAAAGATACGCATAAAACGTGTATCTTTGACCCCGGCTGGAATCCCAACAGCCGCCTGACATCCCAGATTCGCAGCAACAGCTTTTCAGAGTCCGAACAAATCAAATGTCAGGAGTGTACTTGCACACCAATCCGTGCCCAAAATTCGAATTCAAAATCAAATGACTAACCAAGTCAACCCCGGAGTCTCATCCCTATTTGACCCCGGGGTTAGGGGGCAACAAATCAAACCCCCAAATTTTCCAAAGTACTTCAAGGAATCCCACCTTGAACTAAAATCAA
>NW_027419480.1:0-7752 GCF_009905375.1 Apium graveolens
AAGGGGTACCAAGAGGTGGTTTAAGGATGTCTAATTGCATGTACATGATGTTAACATGTTAATTGTATCAATATATGGTGGCAAGTGACTCTTATAGGGTGCAAAGTGACTCGAATATGGTGAAAAGTGACTTATATGGTTGATTAGAGCCAAAATGTGGTACAAATTAACTTGTATGAAAGTGGCATTAATAGGTGGTAAAAGGATGTCAAATTGGATGTATATGATGTTAACATGTTAATTGTTGTATATATGGTGGAAAGTGACTCTTATAAGGGTGCAAATGACTCTAATATGATGAAAAGTGACTTACATGATTAATTAGAACCAAATGTGGAACTAAATTGACCTTTATGAAAGTGGAATTAAGAGGTGGTAAAAGGATGTTAAATCGGATGTATATGATGTTAACATGTTAATTGTACAAATATATGGTGGAAAGTGACTCATATAGGGTGCAAAATGACTCTAATATGGTGAAAAGTGACTTACATGGTAAATTAGAACCGAAATGAGGACCAAAATTGACTTGTAGGAAAGGGGTACCAAGATGATTGATTAGAGCCAAAATGTGGCCCGAAATTGACTTGGGAAAGGGGTACCAAGAGGTGGTTTAAGGATGTCTAATTGCATGTACATGATGTTAACATGTTAATTGTATCAATATATGGTGGCATGTGACTCTTATCGGGTGCAAAGTGACTCTAATATGGTGAAAAGTGACTTACATGGTTGATTAGAGCCAAAATGTGGTACAAAATTAACTTGTATGAAAGTGGCATTAATAGGTGCTAAAAGTATGTCAAATTGGATGTATATGATGTTAACATGTTAATTGTTGTATATATGGTGGAAAGTGACTCTTATAGGGGTGCAAAGTGACTCTAATATGATGAAAAGTGACTTACATGGTTGATTAGAACCGAAATGTGGAACTAAATTGACCTGTATAAAAGTGGAATTAAGAGGTGGTAAAAGGATGTTAAATCGGATGTATATGATGTTAACATGTTAATTATACAAATATATGGGGGAAAGTGACTCATATAGGTGCAAAATGACTCTAATATGGTGAAAAGTGACTTACATGGTAAATTAGAACCGAAATGAGGACCAAAATTGACTTGTATGAATGTGGCACTAAGAGGTGGTAAAAGGATTTCTAATTGCATGCACATGATGTTAACATATTAATTGTACCAATATATATGGCAAGTGACTCTTATAAGGTGGAAAGTAACTCTAATATGGTGAGAAGTCACTTACATGATTGATTAGAGCCAAAATGTGGCCCAAAATTGACTTGTAGGAAAGGGGTACCAAGAGGTGGTTTAAGGATGTCTAATTGCATGTACATGATGTTAACATGTTAATTGTATCAATATATGGTGGCAAGTGACTCTTATAGGGTGCAAAGTGACTCGAATATGGTGAAAAGTGACTTACATGGTGATTAGAGCCAAAATGTGGTACAAAATTAACTTGTATGAAAGTGGCATTAATAGGTGGTAAAAGGATGTCAAATTGGATGTATATGATGTTAACATGTTAATTGTTGTATATATGGTGGAAAGTGACTCTTATAAGGGTGCAAATGACTCTAATGATGATGAAAAGTGACTTACATGATGAATTAGAACCAAAATGTGGAACTAAATTGACCTTTATGAAAGTGGAATTAAGAGGTGGTAAAAGGATGTTAAATCGGATGTATATGATGTTAACATGTTAATTGTGCAAATATATGGTGGAAAGTGACTCATATAGGGTGCAAAATGACTCTAATATGGTGAAAAGTGACTTACATGGTAAATTAGAACCGAAATGAGGACCAAAATTGACTTGTAGGAAAGGGTACCAAGATGATTGATTAGAGCCAAAATGTGGCCCGAAATTGACTTGTGGGAAAGGGGTACTAAGAGGTGGTTTAAGGATGTCTAATTGCATGTACATGATGTTAACATGTTAATTGTATCAATATATGGTGGCATGTGACTCTTATCGGGTGCAAAGTGACTCTAATATGGTGAAAAGTGACTTACATGGTTGATTAGAGCCAAAATGTGGTACAAAATTAACTTGTATGAAAGTGGCATTAATAGGTGCTAAAAGTATGTCAAATTGGATGTATATGATGTTAACATGTTAATTGTTGTATATATGGTGGAAAGTGACTCTTATAGGGGTGCAAAGTGACTCTAATATGATGAAAAGTGACTTACATGGTTGATTAGAACCGAAATGTGGAATTAAATTGACCTGTATAAAAGTGGAATTAAGAGGTGGTAAAAGGATGTTAAATCGGATGTATATGATGTTAACATGTTAATTATACAAATATATGGGGGAAAGTGACTCATATAGGTGCAAAATGACTCTAATATGGTGAAAAGTGACTTACATGGTAAATTAGAACCGAAATGAGGACCAAAATTGACTTGAATGAATGTGGCACTAAGAGGTGGTAAAAGGATTTCTAATTGCATGCACATGATGTTAACATATTAATTGTACCAATATATGGCAAGTGACTCTTATAAGGTGGAAAGTAACTCTAATATGGTGAGAAGTCACTTACATGATTGATTAGAGCCAAAATGTGGCCCAAAATTGACTTGTAGGAAAGGGGTACCAAGAGGTGGTTTAAGGATGTCTAATTGCATGTACATGATGTTAACATGTTAATTGTATCAATATATGGTGGCAAGTGACTCTATAGGGTGCAAAGTGACTCGAATATGGTGAAAAGTGGACTTATATGGTCGATTAGAGCCAAAATGTGGTACAAATTAACTTGTACGAAAGTGGCATTAATAGGTGGTAAAAGGATGTCAAATTGGATGTATATGATGTTAACATGTTAATTGTTGTATATATGGTGGAAAGTGACTCTTATAAGGGTGCAAATGACTCTAATATGATGAAAAATGAACTTCATGATTAATTAGAACCAAAATGTGGAACTAAATTGACCTTTATGAAAGTGGAATTAAGAGGTGGTAAAAGGATGTTAAATCGGATGTATATGATGTTAACATGTTAATTGTACAAATATATGGTGGAAAGTGACTCATATAAGGTGCAAAATGACTCTAATATGGTGAAAAGTGACTTACATGGTAAATTAGAACCGAAATGAGGACCAAAATTGATTGTAGGAAAGAGTACCAAGATGATTGATTAGAGCCGAAATGTGGCCCGAAATTGGACTTGTGGGAAAGGGGTACCAAGAGGTGGTTTAAGGATGTCTAATTGCATGTACATGATGTTAACATGTTAATTGTATCAATATTGGTGGCATGTGACTCTATCGGGTGCAAAGTGACTCTAATATGGTGGTGAAAAGTGACTTACATGGTTGATTAGAGCCAAAATGTGGTACAAAATTAACTTGTATTGAAAGTGGCATTAATAGGTGCTAAAAGTATGTCAAATTGGATGTATATGATGTTAACATATTAATTGTTGTATATATGGTGGAAAGTACTCTTATAGGGGTGCAAAGGTGACTCTAATATGATGAAAAGTGACTTACATGGTTGATTAGAAACGAAATGTGGAACTAAATTGACCTGTATAAAAGTGGAATTAAGAGGTGGTAAAAGGATGTTAAATCGGATGTATATGATGAAACATGTTAATTATACAAATATATGGGGGAAAGTGACTCATATAGGTGCAAAATGACTAATATGGTGAAAAGTGATTGACATGGTAAATTAGAACCGAAATGAGGACCAAAAATTGGACTTGTATGAATGTGGCACTAAGAGTGGTAAAAAGGATTTCTAATTGCATGCACATGATGTTAACATATTAATTGTACCAATATTATGGCAAGTGACTCTTATAAGGTGGAAAGTAACTTATATGGTGAGAAGTCACTTACATGATTGATTAGAGCCAAATGTGGCCCAAAATTGACTTGTAGGAAAGGGGTACCAAGAGGTGGTTTAAGGTGTCTAATTGCATGTACATGATGTTAACATGTTAATTGTATCAATATATGGTGGCAAGTGACTAGTATAGGGTGCAAAGTGACTCGAATATGGTGAAAAGTGACTTACTTAATGGTTGATTAGAGCCAAAATGGGTACAAAATTAATTTGTAGGAAGGAGTAGTACCAAGATGATTGATTAGAGCCAAAATGTGGCCCGAATGACTTGTGGGAAAGGGGTACAAGAGGTGGTTTAAGGATGTCTAATTGCATGTTAATGATGTTAACATGTTAATTGTATCAATATATGGTGGCATGTGACTCTTATCGGGTGCAAAGTGGGACTCTAATATGGTGAAAAAGTGACTTACATGGTTTAGAGCCAAAAATGTGGTAAAATTAACTTGTATGAAAGTGGCATTAATAGGTGCTAAAAGTATGTCCAAATTGGATGTATATGATGTTAAACATGTTAATTGTTGTATATATGGTGGAAAGTGACTCTTATAGGGGTGCAAAGTGACTCTAATATGATGAAAAGGACTTACATGGTGATTAGAACCGAAATGTGGAACTAAAATTGACTGTATAAAAGTGGAATTAAGAGGTGGTAAAAGGATGTTAAATCGGATGTATGATGTTAACATGTTAATTATACAAATATATGGGGGAAAGTGACTCATATAGGTGCAAAATGACTAATATGGTGAAAAGTGACTTACATGGTAAATTAGAACCGAAATGAGGACCAAAATTGACTTGTATGAATGTGGCACTAAGAGGTGGTAAAAGGATTTCTAATTGCATGCACATGATGTTAACATAGTAATTGTACCAATATATGATGGCAAGTGGACTCTAAAGGTGGAAAGTAACCTCTAATATGGTGAGAAGTCACTTACATGATTGATTAGAGCCAAAATGTGGCCCAAAATTGACTTGTAGGAAAGGGGTACAAAGAGGTGGTTTAAGGATGTCTAATGCATGTACATGATGTTAACATGTTAATTGTATCAATATATGGTGGCAAGCGACTCTTATAGGGTGCAAAGGACTCGAATATGGTGAAAAGTGACTATATGGTTGATTAGAGCCAAAAGTGGTACAAAATTAATTGTATGAAAGTGGCATTAATAGGTGGTAAAAGGATGCAAATTGGATGTATATGATGTTAACATGTTAATTGTTGTATATATGGTGGAAAGGACTCGTATAGAGGTGCAAAGTGACTCTAATATGATGAAAAGTGACTTACATGGTTGATTAGAACCGAAATGTGGAACTAAATTGACCTGTATAAAAGTGGAATAAGAGGTGGTAAAAGGATGTTAAATAGGATTATATGATGTTAACATGTTAATTATACAAATATATGGGGGGGAAAGTGACTCATATAGGTGCAAAATGACTCTAATATGGTGAAAAGTGACTTACATGGTAAATTAGAACCGAAATGAGGACCAAAATTGACTTGTATGAATGTGGCCACTAAGAGGTGGTTAAAAGGATATTCTAATTGCATGCACATGATGTTAACATATTAATTGTACCAATATATGATGGCAAGTGACTCTTATAAGGTGGAAAGTAACTCTAATATGGTGAGAAGTCACTTACATGATTGATTAGAGCCAAAAGTGGCCCAAAATTGACTGTAGGAAAGGGGTTCCAAGAGGTGGTTTAAGGATGTCTAATTGCATGTACATGATGTTAACGTGTTAATTGTATCAATATATGGTGGCAAGGACTCTTATGGGGTGCAAAGTGACTCGAATATGGTGAAAAGTGATTATATGGTGATAGAGCCCGAATGTGGTACAAAATTAACTGTATGAAAGTGGCATTAATCGTGGTAAAAGGATGTCAAATTGGATGTATATGATGTTAACATGTTAATGTTGTATATATGGTGGGAAAGTGACTTTATAAGGGTGCAAATGACTCTAATATGATGAAAGTGACTTACATGATGAATTAGAACCAAAATGTGGAACTAATTGACCTTTATGAAAGTGGAATTAAGAGGTGGTTTAAAAGGATGTTAAATCGGATGAATATGATTTAACATGTTAATTGTACAAATATATGGTGGGAAAGTGATCATATAGGGTGCAAAATGACTAATATGTGAAAAGTGACTTACATGGTAAATTAGAACCGAAATGAGGACCAAAATTGACTGTAGGAAAGGGGGGTACCAAGATGATTGATTAGAGCCAAAATGTGGCCCGAAATTGACTTGTCGGAAAGGGGTACCAAAGATGTAGTTAAGGATGTCTAATTGCATGTACATGATGTAACATGTTAATTGTTCAACTATATGGTGGCATGTGACTCTTATCGGGGCAAGTGACTCTAATATGGTGAAAAGTGACTTACATGGTTGATTAGAGCCAAAATGTGGTACAAAATTAATTGTATGAAAGTGGCATTAATAGGTGCTAAAAGTATGTCAAATTGGATGTATATGATGTTAACATGTTAATGTTGTATATATGTGGAAAGTGACTCTTATAGGGGTGCAAAGTGACTCTAATATGATGAAAAGTGACTACATGGTTGATTGAACCGAAATGTGGAACTAAATTGACTGTATAAAAGTGGAATTAAGAGGGGTAAAAGGATGTTAAAAGGATGTATATGATGTTAACATGTTAATTATACAAATATATGGGGGGAAAGGACTCATATAGGTGCAAAATGACTCTAATATGGTGAAAAGTGACTTACATGGTAAATTAGAACCGAAATGAGGACCAAATTGACTTGTATGATGTGGCACTAAGAGTGGTAAAAGGATTTAATTGCATGCACATGATCTTAAATATTAATTGTACCAATATATGATGGCAAGTGACTTCTTATAAGGTGGAAAGAACTCTAATATGGTGAGAAGTCACTTACATGATTGATTAGAGCAAAATGTGGCCCAAAATGACTTGTAGGAAAGGGGTTCCAAGAGGTGGTTTAAGGATGTCAAATGCATGTACATGATGTTAACGTGTTAATTGTATCAATATATGGTGGCAAAGTGACTCTCTATGGGGTGCAAAGTGACTCGAATATGGTGAAAAGTGATTATATGGTTGATAGAGCCAGAATGTGGTACAAAATTAAATTGTATGAAAAGTGCATTAATAGGTGGTAAAAGGATGTCAAATTGGATGTATATGATGTTAACATGTTAATTGTGTATATATGGTGGAAATACTCTTATAAGGGTGCAATGACTCTAATATGATGAAAGTGACTTACATGATGAATTAGAAAAAATGGGGAACTAAATTGACCTTATGAAAGTGGAATAAGAGGTGGTAAAAGGATGTTAAATCGGATACTGGTATGAATATGATGTTAACATGTTAATGTAAAATATATGGTGGAAAGTGACTTAGGGTGCAAAAGGACTCTAATATGGTGAAAAGGACTTACATGGTAAATTAGAACGAAATGAGGACCAAATTGACTTGTAGGAAAAGGGTGGTACCAAGATGATGATTAGAGCCAAAATGGGCCCGAAATTGATTGTGGGAAAGTGGGGTTACCAAGATGTAGTTAAGGAGTCTAATTGCATGTAATGATGTTAACATGTTAATTGTATCAATATATGGTGGCATGTGACTCTTATGGGTGCAAAGGACTCTAATATGGTGAAAAGTGACTTAATGGTGATTAGAGCCAAAATGCGGTACAAAATAACTTGTATGAAAGTGGCATTAATAGGTGCTAAAAGTATGTCAAATTGGATGTATATGATGTTAACATGTTAAGATGTATAATGGTGGAAAGGACTCTTATAGGGGTGCAAAGTGAC
>NW_027419481.1:0-396 GCF_009905375.1 Apium graveolens
TCCCCCTCAGGAGTACTACCCTCAAACCTAATAGTCTCTGAAGACTGATTTGCACATGAAGGTGCATTAAGTATCTCCATGGGGTCTTCAGTAAAAACTGATGAATCCCCCATGGTTTTGATGATGTCATCAAGGTCTACCCCAACTAGTAGCCTCTCACCATCTGATTATAGTGTCTGGGTGATGAGCAAGGTTTCTTGAACCAAGTCACTTGATTTAGCTTGCACTTGAGAATTTGATTCAAGTACTGTAGATGGAGAAAAAAATTATGATATATGAATTGTTGTTCAGAAGTGAGTGTTGGAAGCTCCCCTGAATGGATGAGGGAGTTTCAAGAGATGTGCCCTCACTGTGTGTGTCATCCTTATTTCTTCTACCATACACTTGGATTTGATC